>NC_137823.1:60706700-60779200 GCF_963921795.1 Nannobrachium achirus
TCCAAGTTTGACTGGTTCCTGCGGGAGGCTCTCAAACTGCCCACTGCCGTCCACGAAGGGCCGTCCTTCGGCTACACGCACTCCTCGGCCCGCTCCTGTTTCCCCCAGCAGGTAAACGTTCACTCCTCTGCCCGCTCCTGTTTCCCCCAGCAGGTAAACGTTCCCTCCTCTGCCCGCTCCTGTTTCCCCCAGCAGGTAAACGTTCACTCCTCTGCCCCCTCCTGTTTCCCCCAGCAGGTAAACGTTCACTCCTCTGCCCGCTCCTGTTTCCCCCAGCAGGTAAACGTTCACTCCTCTGCCCGCTCCTGTTTCCCACAGCAGGTAAACGTTCACTCCTCTGCCCGCTCCTGTTTCCCCCAGCAGGTAAACGTTCACTCCTCTGCCCGCTCCTGTTTCCCCCAGCAGGTGCACTGCTCTGCTCTCGCTGCACTTTTTAAAAAATCACACGCTAAGAGGGAACTACGTCTATCCACTAACGTTTTGGAGGCATGAATATTATAATTTGGTTATTAAGACATCTGTGCTGTGGTTCACAGCGGCTGAAGAATTATTCATGGGCGGTACTTTAATCCACCAATCAAGGTCGCGGCTGTCGTTCCCTTTAAGAGTAGAATAAATGACAACAACAACAACAACACAGAAAAATGCTGTGAAGTTGGCAAGCCAACGTCTTGTTGGCACAGAAAAACATGGACGGATATGTACCTATATGAGCTGGTAGATCGTCTATTTTCAAATAGCCAACGTTTAAATATTTATAGATTTAATAGGGACACAATTAGTCATTGGTCATGAAAGTAGGACTCTCCAAGGATTTTTTAACTGTAAAGATCGCGTAAAAATTGACAGAGCCAAGACCGAATCAATCTGCAGTGTTTTCATGCTTCCAACACCAGATGGTGGTTCATGTGGTTTAACTCCTGTATGTTTTTGTTCTTGCTGCAGAAGAGGGTGATGTTAAACATGTTCCTGGACATCGTGGCCGACCCGCCCCCTCAGTGTCTGCTCTGGCTGCCTCTGATGCACCGCCTGGCCAGCGTAGAGCATGGTGAGACTGGCACGCAGGCACGCACGCACACACACACGCACACACACACACACACACACACACACACACAGACACACACACACACACACACACTGACACACGCACGCACGCACACAAACACACTCACACACACACACACACACTGACACACGCACGCACTCATGCATGCACGCGCATGCACGCACTCACTCACTCACTGGGCAATATATCAACATTATATCGATATCATTATATATGAGAGTGGATTTTGTCTTATTTTACACTTCAAAGCCATCAAAACGTGGTTATCATGCCCTCTAGTGGCCGTTCTGTGGAAAGAAAACTGAGAATTGAGAGAAAAGGAAAACATATTTGAGATCATCGTCCAACTCACAATATTATCAATATCAAGATATTTGGTAAAACATTTGGTGATGTTTGATTTTGCTCACGCACCCACACACACACACACACACACACTAGGGAATTAACGACTTGTGATTTTTGCAAGTCGACTCGACTTAGTAAAAAGTTGAGTTGAAGTCAACTTTATCGTTTAATGACGTCATCACATCACACACAACCCCCCAATTATTTTGGGTTGTCCCCAGATGATTAACTTAATGTGAAACATTGTTTTCTCAATCAACAGTAATAGAGGGTATCTTCACATTTCTAAAGTGCCAATTTAAGGACTTTTTAATACCTCTAAAATGGCAAATTAAACATTGTCCAAATTGTCAAATATATGGAGGCAGAAATTGTGAAAATAGCAGATCTACATGCTCACAACGCCTCGCATCGTGAGCATGTACATCTGCTATTTTCACAATAGAACGTTTTTTTTTTTTTCAACTTCGACTTTCGACTTTCTCTAGTGGGAGTCAACTTGTGTAATGAAGTCGACTGAGTCGACTTGTCGACTTTTTCGTTAATGCCCTAACCAGAGCATGTGAGCGGAGTGGAGAGGCAACGAAAGCCGCTCCGCGCTCCAGAGGGCTCTTGTCCCGCTCGCTCATCACTCTGGTCGGCCACCGGGCCGCTCCGCTCCCCGCCGCTCCGTCGCTCACCTTGATTTTCGCATTTCTCGCTCCGCACTCGCTCCACGCTCCGCTCAGGGTCGTCAATCAGAGTCAGCAGCCAAAATTTAAAAAGTAGTTTGCTACCATATCCGAAACACTTTCTCCTTTGCTTTTCCACATCAAGTGTTCCCAACACAAATGCTTGCGGTAACGTGAGCCTCGGCTTGATTGAGAGCTGCCTTCAATGTTACAAAATACGCCATCTAAGGCATTGTATTTTTTAATAAGACGGGCAATATTAAATCCAGTTGGTTATTGATTAATCACCACAACGGGAGGCGACTCGTGGCGTGTGTTTTTCATTCAGCCAAATCAGTCTCACTTGCATTTCAAATCGTATCCTTCTTTGACTGGCTGGTGATATATAACTTAACTGACACAAGGTAGGATATTTATTATAAACATAGCCTACGTGTGTGGATGATATAGATACATTTGACTTGAGTGATATCGTGATAAAGGGAATTCTCTGTCTGTTCTCCTCTCCGCGGTGACGACATGGCTGCACTGCCACTACTGCATCGATCGGCACTGTTTTGTTGGAAACGTGCGGTGCGTGGCCCCAACAGGGTCGGCCAGGAGCTGAGGAGGTCGGCGCCCCACGGAGCGGAGGAAAATCCTCGCTCCAAAGCCGCTCAGACCCATTTGAAAAGACGCTCACGTAAAAAAACGCCCGCTCCGCTCCGCTTGCGCTCCGCTCGCGCTCCGCTCACATGCTCTGGCCCTAACACACACACACACACGCGCGCACACACACACACACACACACACACACACACAGAGAGTTTATTCTCTCTCTCTCTCTCTCTCTCTCTCTCTCTCCAGTCTACCACCCAGTGAACTGCTCCTACTGCCACCGGCACGGCATGACGGGCTTTCGCTATCGCTGCCTTCGTTGCCGTGGTTACCAGCTCTGCCAGGACTGCTTCTGGCGGGGCAATGCCAGCGGTTCCCATAGCAGCCAGCATCAGATGAAGGAACACGCAACCTGGGTGAGGCAACCAGTGCAACTCCCTGATGACCCCAGTGGGCTGAGTGTGTGTGTGTGTGTGTGTGTGTGTGTGTGTGTGTGTGTGTGTGTGTGTGTGTGTGTGTGTGTGTGTGTGTGTGTGTGTGTGCCGGTTCGATTCCCGATCTGGACGACCTTTGCCACATGACACTCCCCATCTCTCCCTCAATGTCCTGTCAGTCTACTGTCCTATCCAATAAAGGCATAAAAGCCCAAAAAACGAATCTTAACACATCGGATGCCCACGTGGTGTCTACAAGTCAATTTCTTTGATGTCGCTGGAGGCCCACGACGCGTTTGACGCGTTGTACAGTAAACTATACTGTACTGTAGCTACTGCACTTGGCTACCGCGGTGATGAAACAAACTCCATTTCCCAACATGCAGCGCGCAATTACGTCACCCGGACGTGCTGTGTGTCTCGTTGACTTCCTGTTTAGCGGCTGCACAAAAATGCTGTTTTCTCCGGATTCACTTCCTTTTTTCATTTTTTTCTCAAAACGGCAGCCTCTTCTACATGCCGTAACACAAACACTGTGGCTTAGAAATGATAAAAAACGGTCCTGACTGAAAGAAAAGATTTTCGCAAAATAAACAGGACATACTCGGATTACATTTACTCAGATTACTTTTCTCGCCAGTACTCTCGCCGGTAAGTAAAATGACGCGTTGCCATGGGCACCAGCAAATTAAGACGTCAAAACCACGTGGGCGTCCGATGTGTTAAAAAAGAAAAATACTTTTTTAATTGATACGTTTTAATTTTGTCCAGTCTGTATTGTAGGTAGAGTATGTTAATACAGTATAACTTATAGCCTTCAATAGACCGTACTATGTGATATTAATAAAAAGGGAAGAAAAAAGTACAGTAGTTACAGTAGTTTTCCCCCGAAAATATATGTTTTAATTAGTTTAATCCTCTGGATCAGACAGGAGATAAATAGAAAGAGGAAGTGCAGTGCATCTTGGGTAGGAAGATGACAGACAGATTATAGTTCTACTCACATAATAGGCTGGCTTTCGTAATTCTGCCCATTTAAAATATATGTACCCAATCGTAACTCTTAGTTACATTGATAAGGTCCATGTGAACTAGTCTGTTGAAGCTTATTCATTATAATGATCGAAATCGCTATCAGCTCGCGGCGCCGTACTGCACGCTCGCCGTGCTCCGCAGAGCGGACCGTTGTTGAAAGCCTGAAGCAACATTCTCCACTGCACAAACTCCACCCCCGATAGCAAAAAGTGAATGATTTTTTTCTGGTTGGCCAGTCCAGGCTGACAAACGGTCTATTGGGGTTGGTTGGATTTTGTCTCTTCAATTGAGACATTTAGATTGTGTCAAATGTCATGTCTCACCTGGACACAGGATCTGATACAAATATCCCCTGAGCAAGCAGGCAGGCTCTATTAGCTAAAAAAAAAGACGTAAAAAGGTAAAGAGGTAAAAAAAAGAAAATCTGGGGTAGGAGTAGAGGAAAGTTACATAGTGCACAGCTTTAAGATGTTAAGATGATACTTAACCTTTCTACTGCTATTCTACCAAGGAGCATGGTTAGCACAGTGCAAATCTACGTTTTCCTTCAGAGCTAGCAACATTGGGACTAGATAGCCTGGTTCAGACAAAAAGTCAAAAACTGAAGAAAGACATTTTCAGAAAAACATGAAATTGTGTTTTTGCTGTATAGTTTGCCATGAATTCTGACATTCTGTCTTGATGATCCCGGTGTTAGGAACTGTTTTGTCCTTGTCGGACACAATGTGCACCTACCATTTTAGAATTTTAGAAAAGAATACCAAAAGCATTCCAAGCTTCTCCAGGAAGGGAATAATGTAGACCAACACGTACTATATTTTACTTTTATTTACTAGTTTGTGTGTGCGTGTGTGTGTGTGTGTGTGTGTGTGTGTGTGTGTGTGTGTGTGTGTGTGTGTGTGTGCGTGCGTGTGCGTGTGCGTGCGCGCGCGCGCGTGTGTGTGCGTGCGTGTGTGTGTGTTTGAGTATAGAAGTCCTCTGCGGTGAAGCTGGGCCGCGCGCTGAGCAGAACCCTGGGCTGTGTGTCGTCCAGACAGCCCTCGCACCCCCTGTACCCCGAGGAGCCTGAGAGGACCCTCAACCTGGCTAACATAGTGTAAGACCCTCATGCACACACACTGTATGTACAGTAGTAACATAGTGTAAGACCCTCATGCACACACACTGTATGTACAGTAGTAACATAGTGTAAGACCCTCATGCACACACACTGTATGTACAGTAGTACCATAGTGTAAGACCCTCATGCACACACACTGTATGTACAGTAGTAACATAGTGTAAGACCCTCATGCACACACACTGTATGTACAGTAGTAACATAGTGTAAGACCCTCATGCACACACACTGTATGTACAGTAGTAACATAGTGTAAGACCCTCATGCACACACACTGTATGTACAGTAGTAACATAGTGTAAGACCCTCATGCACACACACTGTATGTACAGTAGTAACATAGTGTAAGACCCTCATGCACACACACACACACACACACACACACACACACACTGTATGTACAGTAGTAACATAGTGTAAGACCCTCATGCGCACACACACACACACACACACACACACACACACACTGTATGTACAGTAGTAACATATTGTAAGACCCTCATGCACACACGCTGTATGTACAGTAGTAACATAGTGTAAGACCCTCATGCACACACACTGTATGTACAATAGTAACATAGTGTAAGACCCTCATGCACACACACTGTATGTACAGTAGTACCATAGTGTAAGACCCTCATGCACACACACTGTATGTACAGTAGTAACATAGTGTGAGACCCTCATGCACACACACTGTATGTACAGTAGTAACATAGTGTAAGACCCTCATGCACACACACTGTATGTACAGTAGTAACATAGTGTAAG
The DNA here is from genome assembly GCF_963921795.1 of Nannobrachium achirus. NCBI lineage: Eukaryota > Metazoa > Chordata > Actinopteri > Myctophiformes > Myctophidae > Nannobrachium > Nannobrachium achirus. The sequence goes on from NC_137823.1 coordinate 60,712,746, forward strand.
ACCCTCATGCACACACACTGTATGTACAGTAGTAACATAGTGTAAGACCCTCATGCACACACACTGTATGTACGGTAGTAACATAGTGTAAGACCCTCATGCACACACACTGTATGTACGGTAGTACCATAGTGTAAGACCCTCATGCACACACACTGTATGTACAGTAGTAACATAGTGTAAGACCCTCATGCACACACACACACACACACACACACACACACACACACACACTGTATGTACAGTAGTAACATAGTGTAAGACCCTCATGCACACACACTGTATGTACAGTAGTAACATAGTGTAAGACCCTCATGCACACACACACACACACACACACACACACACACACACACTGTATGTACAGTAGTAACATAGTGTAAGACCCTCATGCACACACACTGTATGTACGGTAGTAACATAGTGTAAGACCCTCATGCACACACACACTGTATGTACGGTAGTAACATAGTGTAAGACCCTCATGCACACACACTGTATGTACAGTAGTAACATAGTGTAAGACCCTCATGCACACACACTGTATGTACAGTAGTAACATAGTGTAAGACCCTCATGCACACACACTGTATGTACAGTAGTACCATAGTGTAAGACCCTCATGCACACACACTGTATGTACAGTAGTAACATAGTGTAAGACCCTCATGCACACACACTGTATGTACAGTAGTACCATAGTGTAAGACCCTCATGCACACACACTGTATGTACGGTAGTAACATAGTGTAAGACCCTCATGCACACACACTGTATGTACAGTAGTAACATAGTGTAAGACCCTCATGCACACACACTGTATGTACAGTAGTAACATAGTGTAAGACCCTCATGCACACACACTGTATGTACAGTAGTAGTACACAGACCAGGGACCTCTTCTCAGCGCAGTTAAAGCACTGTAAGTTAGAATGGGTCAAACTAGCTGTAGAATGCATGTTCTAAAACTGTGTCCTATTCCTTGATTCCGATTGGCTGGTTTCCGTTTGGTAGACGACGTGGAGCTGAACGATGGAAGGGGAGCGCTTGTTTTCCTTGCAAGCCACGGCCATGTGGGCAGGGGCGTCAATTGGGTATGGCAGGGGTATGCAGCTGCCATACCCTGGGTCTAGAGGGGAAAATAAAAGTTACTTTTAAATATAAATCCATGAATGTCTCTTTGTCTATCTGTTCTAGTTATTATGTTGTTAAATTACAGTAAAATAGCTACAAATGCAAAATTTAACAAAATGGTCACTTTAACAAGGTATTGTGGCACGTTTACTAACATGCCAAGTTTAGCTGCACTTGAACAACCATTCCAGGCTGCCATATCCAGCCCAAGAAACCGTAGAATGTACTTCTTAAAATAAATGTATCATGCCTGTTGCTAAGGTATGGCAAGATGACTGGTGTCTTGCATGCACGCAAAGGCGCGCGTGCAAGACACCTGTCATGTTGCCATACCTTAGCTTTTTCTGAACTGACGCCACTGCATGTGGGGCTTCTAACCTAACCTGGCTTGGCCTAGTCTCTCAAGAACAAACTAACTGAGCTCGAGTTACAACTGAGCTCCAGTCAAGTGAAAAGGATCAACCTTTCTTTGACGATGGCTAGCCAGATTGGGCTAACTAACTGCAGTATAGTATCCCCACCTTGTTTAGCGATCCACCTTGTTTTTTAACAAGGTGGACTGTTTAGCTGTGCTAGGCTACTTCTGACCAGCTTCTCACCGCCCGTGAATGTCTGAGAGGGCCGGAGGCACTCGCGTCGTTCCTCACTGTGCTCCTCAGCCATTATACAATGACCTGTAAACTGCTAGCTCTAATGACTCATTGCTTTATTCTATTGCTTGGTTGGTTGAATGTAGAACAGCAAGGACAATGATAATACCTCAACATAACTGGACATATTCTGTTAACTGTTTAGGAAACACAGCAGTGAAGTGAACTCACCTTTCACTCTGTCTCCCAAATCACACATTGGGACGGCCTGACAAACGTTCAGCCGTGAGATTCGTTTCTGCTTTAATCCCCGCATTGTAACATTTTCTGAAAATGTCATTATTTTTTCTTTAAAGTGGGTAATCAACATGGCTATAGCACAGTGGTTCTCAAAGTGGGGTCCAGGGACCCTTAGGATTCCTTGAAGGCGTTCTAAACGTACCCGTACAGGTCTGTAACTGTGAGAGTTATGCATGGGGCACCTTGAAATTAAAACTAGGGCATTCACCAAATATTCGAATATCAAAGTTCATCGTTGTTCACCAGGGTCGAATATTCGCTTATTTTTATTGTTTTATTGTTTTCTCTTTGAAAAATATATAGTTTATAAAACTTGTCTAGATAGGAAGGCATAAGAATGAGTTGTCAATGCCCCTGGTGGATGATTTTTTTAATGCTCTATACCAGGGGTTCTCAAACCTTTTTAGGCTGGGACCCCCAAAATAAACATATTTGAACTGGGGACCCCCCACCCTGACAAGCACTTGGAATTGCAGGCATTACATTTAATGTGACTCGGTTCCGCAGATAAATATTGTGAAAATAGCAGATCTACATGCTCACAACGCGATGTAGATCGGCTATTTTCACAATGTTCGCCTCTTGCTTACTTAATATTTGACAGTTTGGCCAGTCCTGTCGAATATTCGACGCTTCGAATACTTTGAGGTTGAATAATTTGAATACTAAAAATCACTATTCGTGAATGTCCTAATTAAAACGTTTGATAACCACTGCTATTATAGCAGAAGCTGATAACATTTCAGCCACAGCCCGCGACTGGATCATGTGGGTTACAGAGGCCCTGCCCTTTGTGGGCGGAGCTACAGCTACAGGGTTAGTTTTCCCCCCAGGGAGGGTAGACTAGGTCACTGCAGCTCTTTGAACACTAGACTATCGTATTATTGAACCTGCACCTTGTGAGTATGTTTACTTCCTGTAAGTTTATGTCATCCTCTTTGACAGATTCTCTTGTATTCGTTTATTTTTAAACCTTTATCCCTCTCTCTCTCCCTCTCTCTCTCTCTCTCTCTCTCTCTCTCCCGCTTTAAGACTAGATCTACTCTCTCTCATTCTTTCTCACTCTGGTGATCTTTGCCCTGTCTGTGTTTGCTCAGACCGACACTATTCACTGTTGCATGAATGCACTCGAAACCACGTGACTGTGTGTGTGTGTGTGTGAGTGTATGCGTGTGTGTGTGTGGTAGCAAGTGTGTTTGTTTAGCAGGTCTTTGGTGCCGTAGTTTTTTGAATTTCTACAATTTATTTTATTCGCCTCCGGTACCTATTCGTCCGCCAAGGCAACGCGGAGACCCCACCCCTCATTTCTCACATGGCCCTCTTCTAGCGCCACCTTCAGGCCGATTTTTAAAACACATTTTTGGACACTGCTCCTACAGTTTTTGCCCTGAAATCACGCAAATCGCTACACAGTATGTCTACAATCATCCCATCAACATGAATCTGTCCCATATAGCGCCACCTTCAGGCCGATTTTTAAAAACACATTTTTGGACACTTGGACAATAGCTTGCTCAGTTGATCTCGTCGGTCTGACTCTGCTTCCGTTGTGTGTGTGTGTGTGTGTGTGTGTGTGTGTGTGTGTGTGTGTGTGTGTGTGTGTGTGTGTGTGTGTGTGTGTGTGCTTGCAGACCCCCACGCCCCGTTGGAAACACCAGTGAGGCCATGTTGCTGTCACCTCCACCCCCAGCCTCCCCCAGGAGGTAAGAGAACCGCCTTAACATTTCGTTGCTTTTGGACGGAAACCAATGTCCAAAACTAATTTGTAAACCTTAATTTGTCTCTGCCAGGCCGAAAGGCATGAGGCCTGAGGCCATGTTTTGCACCCCGTCCGTCCGTCCGTCCGTCCGTCCGTCCGTCCGTCCGTCCGTCCGTCCGTCCGTCCTTTCCGTTCGTCCGTCCGCCCGTCAGTCAGTGGACAACTAATCTCCGGGACCGTTGGCTTGATCGCAGGGAAACTGTCCACACACACACTTCCTGGATGCTGGAGCAGACCCTCTGCCCCAAAGCTTTCACATGGGCCTGTTATAGCGCCACCAGGAGGCTCATTTCTGCTAAACACTGAAGACAGTACTAAATGGTAAATGGTGCATTTATATAGCGCTTTTATCCAAGGCGCTTTACATAGATTGTGCATTACATTCACCCATTCACACACACATTCATACACCGGTGGCGGAGGAAACCATGCAAGGCACCAACCTGCTCACCGGGAGCAATGTGGGGTTCAGAGTCTTGCTCAAGGACTCTTCGACATTAATTCAGGGGGAGCCCGGATTTCGAACTGGGAACCGTTCGGGAACCCTTCATGCTCTAATAACGGTTTCTCTACCCCTGAGCTATGCCGCCCCCATACTCCTACAGATTCTTTCCAAACATCACACTGATCGGTACACAGTATACACAGAGTCATCAAACTTCTAGTTGGCAAACTTATCACCTCCACTATTTTCCTTTTCACATGTTTTATATTTTTGGAAATATTTGACTTTTATTATTATATAATGGAAGTCAGTGGGGCCCGAATCGAGCTGAAACTTTGCCCGTATCTGAATGTCACATAGTCAACTGACGTCACAGGCTGGCCTCATGGCCCGAGATACTCATTGGAGCCATATGCCATTCCCATGTGGATCCCGAAGGTCCTTTTTCTTGCATCTTGCCAACACCACAGGCCTGCCGAAGGCCACAGGCTGCATTGCTTCAAAATGTTGCCGTTCCAGAAACCACAAAACTCATCCATAACCCTTCAGGATTTAAAGCCGTGCTTGTCAGTTTGGGTTATTCCTAGAAAGCCGATTGTTTTGTTTTAATGTAGAACCTTCGTTTGTTCACACATGTGGACATTTGCCTTTGGTATGGTGGAATCAAAAACAGATGGGATACGATGAACACAGTGAAAGAGCAACAGAAGCATAGAGTATCTGTGTAGGAGAACTAGCTCATGTTTACAAAGGAAAGTACAGAAAGGTTCAAGGTTATTGCGTTCCCAACTTGCATCATTCTTGCATTTTTCTCTGAATGCACGAAACCTCTTGTGTGTCAGATGGAATGCGCAAGACAGTCGTCTTGCGCATTCTTTAGCACCGTCCGATCCGATTGTCTTCAATCGTGGCGTGTGTATCTATTTTTGTTGAATGTTCGCCCGTTATGGCATGCCCAGAAAAGACATGCTAGGGTTTTATGTGGTTAAAGGAGTAGTTCACCCCCAAAATGACTTTATCTTTTCTATCAACTACTCATCCCATGTCATGGAGACTTGAATTCATGGATATTTATTTTGTTTTTGTCGCATTCCCAAGCCAATAATTTGATTATAATAAATGTACCCCCATTTATTCAGGAATCAATGGGGGCTTTATTGGCTTAGGAATGTGACAAAAACAAAAACATATCCATGAATTCAAGTCTCCATGGGGTGAGTAATCAATAGAAAAAAAGTCATTTTGGGGGTGAACTACTCCTTTAATGGAACCTACCGGTAAGCATGGATCAGCTGGCTGATGTCCAGCATGTGACATACAGTATGTGATTCCAGAATCACTGAATTATCCTTGTGTCTTGTTTGATTCAGTTTGGCATCCGCTCAGCGCATGAATGAAGAGCACGCCTTGATAGCCGCCTACGTCAATCGCCTGCAGGCCAGCCCACGGTGAGAGCTCTGGGAGGAGAGGAGAGGGTGATGGGGGGAGAGCTGGGAGGAGAGGAGAGGGTGATGGGGGAAGTGGGCATGGAGGGAAAGAGGGGAACGATGGCCCGGACAAGATACAATTTACCTTTTTAACCAATTTAGGCCTAGAATTATTGAATGCTTTAACCAGTGAAAAATAGCAGATATACAAGCTCACAGCTCACTGCGAGCTTGTAGATCTGCTATTTTTGAAAAAGTCGTGAAAATGTGGGGAAAATCTTTGAATATATGTATTTATAAAGCGAACGTCTCACGTAACTCAAATTTTGCTTCTGGGTGGTCCCTGGAACTAAATATTTTGAGATGGGGGTCCGTGGCCAAATAAATATCATTTTGGGGGTGCTTAACATGAAAAGGTTTGAGAACCACTGACACAGTAGTCTCTCAAGAACAGGCTGATTGAGCTCCATTTAAGTGAAAAGGACCTTTTCTTTGACGATGGCTGGCCAGATTGCTGACATAGAAACATAGGTTTTTCAAAAAATAGAAGGATTCAAAAGACACTTATAGAATCGGGTCAAAATTCTAATTTTCACGATTTTTCAAAAATAGCAGATCTACAAGCTCGCAGCGCGGCACTCGGTGACGCGCTGTGAGCTTGTATATCTGCTATTTTTCAATAGTTAAAGCATAAAATAATAATACACAATAATGTGTACCCGTTCGAGTCATATTGACATTAAATATTCGTTGAACACGTTTTAATTTAATGAAGCTGTGCCTTTCCAGTGAGTCGACATTGCCAGCACCCTGACTCTGTTTCACGTAAATTGAGCGATTACTATCTTTGTTAACACCTGTGTTTACCCTACTATTTCATGTCAAATTGGCTGCTGTGAAACATATCTACATTATAGGGTGCAGGGTAGAGTGTGATGGAGTACCTCTCAATTCTCTCTGTTAGCCAAATGTCAGCAGAGATCATTACATTTTGAGACTATTTTTACGCATTCAGAGTTAAATTAACATTAAGACAGCAGCATTTATGCCTCCCCCTGGCCAGCCGGGGCGCCTGATGGAGGGGAAAGGAACTGGTTGGAATAACGTGTTCCTTCCACGCGCTATGTCCAAACCAGGGAAATCTCCACTGTCAGGTGAAAAGAAGCAACTTGGACTCCTCATGCATAGAAGGAAGCATGAGGTCAGTCCGTTGTCTCCCCAGGCGTGGCAGAGGGAGAGCAGAGCCCAGGATTACATACACTCTTAGAACAAAAACTAGGCTCTACTCAATTTTATTGGTGAAACATTTTTACACTCAAAAATATTGAGTAAATATTACTGTTCTGAAATCAGGTAGATGATACTCAATTAATTTGAGTAAAAGTAACCAAAACGTTTACGTACTTATTAACAACTAAAATTGAGTACAATGACCTAAAGAAATTGAGTAGATATAATTAAATTATTCAGTCAATGCCACAAAAGACTACAAGTAAATAAATTGAAATATTAAGTAGATCTAATTGAATATTAGAGTATAATTTAACAAAACAAATATGTCACATTTACTCTATTCATTTACTTTTATTGATTTAATTCATATAGTACCATTTTACCCCTTTCATTTACTTTACCTTTTACTCCAGGAGTACATGATGTCAAATGAATACACATGAAATAATTATGCAGATAATTATGTTTTTAATCAACTAATTTTGACCAGTGTAACACCACATCAAGTATGAACATTCAACATACTTTAGTATGTAAATGACATGCAACAATGCCTGCAAAAACAATATGTTTAAAGATAATGATCAGGAAAGGGGTATATCCCTGACACTTTTAAAATGTTCTGTTTACTAAAGAGCAGTGTGTGTTCACAATACTGTATATAAGTACCTCTAATTGAACTGTGCATACTGTAAGTAAGCAGTCTGTCAAACATTATGCACCATAAGAACAATGAGCCCATCAAATAAACAGTAAGTCATAACCACAAAATACATTAAAGAAGACAGTCAGAGGCCATTTGGCATGAAAGGAAATCACAACTTGGAATATGAAATAATAAATAAGCATTTACAGTAGCTCAACATTTAAACATATTGACTATGCACACGTGTAATGTCTATATGCTAAACTGACCTGTTTGCATTATGACTCGAATGCACCAGAAACAAACACTTTACATTAACTAATTACTATCAGCAACAAATACCATTGCAAAAATGCTGTTTTGACAATAAATCCACTTTCAGTAGGTTATACCCACGTTCTGAGAGCATCTTGCTGAACAGTAGTCGGCAAGCAGACATTTTTTCAGTCTCTGAACTTTGGCTGAAAGGTGTCCGGGATCCAACTCAACTAGTACTTTTTGGAACATCTCAAGACCATATCTGAGGTTCTTGGGGTATCTCAGATTAAAGGCATAGAACAGTCCCAACAGATAGCAGCAGATCCCCAAGATTGTTGAGGGCAGTGATGTGAATCACAATACCTACATCAGTAGGTTCATTCATTGAGTCCTCTTGGTTCTGCAGCAGGTAGATCTTCATCTTCATCATCACCTCCTCTGTCAACTTCTCTTCTGCTCTGACAGGTGCACCAGCAGCTTCCTTCCTGCACACATTGTGAAGATAATTGTTTAGAGCTCACTTTCAGGCTAAATGTTACAAGACACACAGACACACATTGAGCAATCCTAGCTGTCTCCACACATGCAGCCCTGGGCATAATCTTGAATCAGTTGGACCAGACATGCAACGGATGCAACAGCCATTCAGCCAATGTCACAACCTTCTCTGGACATCACTATGCTGTTCCTTTGCATGTGATGGTCTCATCCACGATGACATTAAAACGTCAAAACATTTATTTTACTAACTTGAAAGTCCTTGATCTTGACACTATCTTCTTCCAGATGGTCGACGAGACATCGGATGATGACCTCTCGTGTTCGGTGATTGGGGATTCCTCTCTGCAGAATAGAAACATAATTATTTGAACAATAAAGAAAAAGTATGACTGCACTTTCATAAACTAACATAAACTTTGGCAATACAATTGTTTCCACAACCCAGTTTTAGCAACGGAAGCTGGGAGACTGTCCTTAGTAGCTATTAAGACATACATTTAGAAATGAATAATCAGGAGAGAGAGTTGCAGGGGATAAAGATGAGTTTAGCATAAATTAATGTAGTAATTATTGTCATTAGCCAGGTGAAATATAATTAAAGCAGTTAGAGTAAATGAAAGTTTCATACCTGAAGTAGAATACTCATTTGTGCCCAAACTGCCCTTCTTGGACTGGAACATGGACAGTAGTTTGGGGGTATAGAAGTCCAACATTGCCATACATTTTGGCTCAAGATTCAGTGTGGTGATCATCCTGAACTTTGCACTAACCTGGAAGACAGAGATGAGGGGAAGAGAGTAAAAAAGAAGACGTGAGATTATAGATCTGGTATTTTCCCCCAGGATAGGGATGCTAGGGTATACAAGTGGTTAACTACAATGACAATGAGCTTGAGCTTGTAAATTGGTCATTTGAGCATTTCTGAAGAAGAAAAAAGATAATAATTCAAATAACTGACACCATGTGAGGCTTAGTCAATTTATGATTCCAATAATTACTTGGCCAAACCAAAATCAAGGAATACTGTATAATCATGTTGCTTATTTACTTCATACTTTTTCCAAGTTTTTTTACACATGTAATCCTCATTGAACACCATAATAGATACATGTAGATAATATGTAGGCCTACCTGTGCATTTTATCTTCATTGTACACACCATTGTATGCAGCTGTGCATAGCTTGTAATAAATGCAAAAAGTCATGACTAGAGGGCTTGCACATTACCCTCACTGTGACCTTAACTAGCTGCAAACCTTTGTAAAGAACACAAGTTATACCCAATACATTTGTGTAGCCTATATGCACAAAGATACAGTAAATCTACTTACCAATATTTGCAAACACTCTCCAGGTCTCTTGTTGAAAAAGATGTGTGCTGCTGCTGCTGCTGCTGTTTGTTGACAGAATGTTCCAGTAGAATTTTCCCATGAACCCTTTTTTTCCCATGAACCCTTGTGTACAATTTTGAATCTTAGTCATATCTACTCAATTGTTTAGGTTGTTGTGAGAGATGAAAGATTATTTATTTGGAATGAATAATAATTAAGGGTCTTTTTAAATTGATCCATATAAGTACTCCATACTCAAATATTATGAAGGAAAATTACCAAAACAAATTGAGTATAATTCATGAATAAAATCAGTTGGTCAAATACTAATTTATTCTCACGAAATTAACTCAAATAATATATGTACATCTAACTCAAAACGAACAGTTGGATTTTTACTCATTTCGTTTGGTGTGACCTACTCAAACAATCACATACATGATATTCAGTGATTTTATTGAGTAAATATAACTTTTTCTAATAGTGCCATATACTCGGCCGCAGAATCATTTCTCAGAATTAGCACTGGGGGAAAAAATGGGTTACAAAATTGTGGGATAAAAATTAGTTAAAAAAAAAGACAGCAGCATTTGCATCAAACCTGTCCCGTAAAACTATCTTTAAAGTCTAGATAGCACAAGATGTTGAATCTCCTCAACTTTCTTTTTGAATCTGTTAATACTGGCTTTTGTCTCGCATTATTTTTCATTTTCAAACCTTGATGCTGAATGATTCGCATCACAAAGCTGACAACACTATTTTATTACCAGCTTGTTCGTGTCAGTAACAGGAAATGTAATAATGTCTTATTGAGTGGTGCTCAAACATTTTCATGTCAAGTATGTCATTGATATTTTTGAGAAAATATTGTGCCAGGGACCCCATAACAGAAGATGTGTGTTAAAGTTCCACATCCAAGAATTCCATTTTTTCAAGTTTTCAAGATTTTTCAAAATGTTTCGAAAGTAGCAGATCTACACACTCTACAGTCTCTTTAGAATAGACAAAGTATAAAATAGGGTGAAAGTTGTTAAAGAGATTCTGATGCTGGGGAACCCCTGGAACTCACTGGGGGGCCTTTCCCACCGCTAAAGAACCGGTTCTGGTTCTTTCTCTCGCCTATGGGATGAGCCAGAGGTGAGCTTGAGAGTTGGTTCTGAACCGTAAAAGTTGGTTCCGAACGGGAACCACGACATCCTTGGTTCCTCTGGTTCAATCATGGTTCAATCTGGTGGAAACGCAAGCCGGTTCGCAAGAACGAACCAAGGTTCCAAGAAAGTTGAACCGGCACTGGTTCTGGAACCGGTTCTTTGCCGGTGGAAAAGGCCCCTTGGAGAAGGAATGGTGTAAATTTGGTTCTCATTGCTCACCGCTGTGCTGATGGACGTTGCTGTTTGTTTTCAGTGCGGCGGACAACACCAGCAGACAGGACGAGGAGCACAAACTGATCGCCCGCTACGCCTCGCGGCTGGCAGACACCGACCCCTCAGTGAGTCCATCTCTTCACACAGCAGAAACTATACATGTATTCATTTCACATCTCACTCTGTGACGACACAGAATGGATGAGGGCTGAACAATAAAGGTCACTAGCTGTACCATATTCACCATATTCCTGGCCATTCTATGGAGGCTGCCATTTTCCTTTTACAGAGGGCGCTGGAGCATTTTTCTTTGTGTGCTGCTTCATAAACATCTTTTCACTTCCTCCCAAGTAAGGAAGTGACATGGAATTGTCTGTTGCCAGATTTTGCCAAAGAAATAAGCCCAACAGAAGCAACTACAGTAGGCTATACTACTTTACATTCACATTTGAAAATAGCAGATCAGCAAGCTCACAATGTGTCACATTGCGACACATTGTAAGCTTGTATATTTGCTATTTAAAAAATATTGAGGGAAAACATTTTTTTGAATATTTTTGAAACATTTTAACAACATAAATCTGTGTGGAGGTCCCTGGCACCACATATTTTCAGATTGGGGTCTGCGACTGTGGACAAATATGTAATCTGGGGTCCTTGATATGAAAAGATTTGGGAACCACTGGAAGAATATTAGAAAGTAAGCCCAATAAGCAACTATTTTTTTAGAGTCACAAATTGCTTATTATAAGCTGACATGGCAACCCAGGTACATTCAGAGCCCAGAGCCTAGAACGCCAACTACTGACACTTTGATGCAAGGACAACTGGAAACCAAATGATGTTTTTCAGGCCAGCTTTTTCAGCCTCCGCCTCTTTCAGGATATGAACAGGAAGCCGGGGGCGGGGCCAGGAATAACGTGAATAGTGTGGCACCGAAGGGGCCAGCCGTCTGTCACAAGTGTTTGTCTGTATGTGCCCTGTGTAGACCAGGGGTTCCCAAACCTTTTTGGGCCCAGGGCACCCCTATAAATATATTTTTCATCCGAGGCACCCCTACATTATACTATAATATTACCCACATGACATTCATCATTTTCACTCCCAGTACCTTATATTCATGGCATATTTTAGGGATTATGTTGTTTATTATTACTGCCCTTATTAAGGCAGTCAAATTAATGATACTCTGAGTTGGGTTGTAAGCTAACCTCTCACTACTATTAGTCCAGTGGTTTTCAAAGTGGGCGACGGGGCACCCTGGGGTGCCGTGACGGCAGTCCAGGGGTGCCGCGAGATAATTTGATAATATTTGGAATTTATTTGGACACAAAAATATTTAGTATCATTTTAAACTTGAAGTCCAAAGTCCAAATTTTCAGTCAGTTCTAAACAAAATGGCTGTTATCTCAACGTTTTCCTCACAACATAATCACTAAAATATCGTCACTGTCGGGCAGAAACCTCGTATCTCCAAGTTTCAAATGTGTACATCTTTTGCTAAAGCAAAGCCCTGCTTCAACAAGACTGTCTCACAAAACTAAACTAGTGAAAACAGCAGATCTACAAGCACACAACGCCGATACGAGGTGTTGTGTGCTGATCGGCTGTTTTCACTAGTTTAGTACATTTTATAGATGATAAATACAAAACGAACGGTTTTGGACATACAAGGTTTCCACCCGACAACGACAATATGATATAAATATAAGGTGCTGGGAGTGAAAATTATAATGTAGGGGTGCCTCGGATTAAAAAAATATTTATGGGGTGCCCTGAGACAAAAGAGTTTGGGAACCCTTGCTATAGTCTACAGCTAACCTCTCGCCTCTCTAGTGTCTAACTTAGTGTAGCGTCTAATTTACAAAAATGCAAACTTTACTTAGAGCATATTCTCTCGTTCTTCATGTTGAAAGATGAGACCACCTTGGTGCCCAAAGCCAGTTTGTGCAGAAAAAGAAGAAGCGGACACAGATATTCCAGTTCCATCTGTGTAGGCAGGCTGAGGAAAGCCAATCCTAATCCCTCCTGTGTTCCAATGACTGATGAGAAGCAGCTCGTTGCCCTATCTAGACAGAATCGTGACACGCAGTCTAGCCATGCCGGGGAGGTTTCAAAGCAGGTGCAAATTATAACTATGGTTTACAGTAGGCCTAGTTTATTCTCTCACTTATTCAGAGCGGTTTTGACATTAATCGCCTTTGCGGAATTTTCTAGGCGTGTCTCAGAGTCTGTAGTGCCCCAATTTGAGAAGCTGGCCAGTCAAATATATCAGAGGGATTCACGGGTGGTTCCGGTAAACAAAACCATGAATGGGAGCTAAAAAAAAAAGATAAAGATTTCTTTGTTATACATACTTTATTAAACCCTCGTACGAAATCATCAAGGCTGTGAGAGTATCATAATGGGCTTGTCTGGTTAGCTAGACATCATTCACCCCAGGGGTGTAGTGGAGGGGGGGGGGGGGCATTTCTAAAATGTAGTTTTTCTCTAGGGGATATTAGCCCAAAAGTCCATTGCACGCAATGATCGCATTGCATTGTGAGCTTGTAGATCGCCTGTTTTTGGCAAAGATATTTGGTGTAGAGGGTGTGTGTGTGTGTGTGTGTGTGTGTGTGTGTGTGTGTGTGTGTGTGTGTGTGTGTGTGTGTGTGTGTGTGTGTGTGTGTGTGTGTGTGTGTGTGTGTGTACAAATCTCTCTGGATGAGAGTATTGGTCTAAAATGAACTGTCCATGTATTCCAGGACAGAGGGATACCCAATCGCAGCTTCAACTTTGACATCAATAAACAACAGAGGGAGCTCATCGCTCAGCTGGAGAGCAAGAACAGGTAAAGAAACGGGCAAAATACAGTAGGCCATATACATAGAACAGGGGTGGGCAACTTTGATGATGGCGAGGGCCACAATATTTCCACCTTCACTCCAGAGGGCCACATTGCATATTGCCAAGTCCTACTTTGTTATTCCAGTATCTCATACAAAAGAAGCAAAAATAGCAGATCTACAAGCTCAAAACGCATCGCGCTGCGATGCGTTTTGAGCTTGTAGATCATTTTAATACTACTATACTAGTCCTTAAGCTACTAGTATAGACTGACGGAATTAAAACAGATCATGTTTGGAATTGTAACAGCTGAAATCAATAATATATCAGTATTCTGATATTAACCTGAGGGCCGCATTAAGGTGTATGCAGTGTTAATTTTGATAGTCAAGATTTTGATATTTTGTCGATAAGACTAGACTAGACTAAAACAATTTCAGAAGACTAAGACTATTATGTGTGTTATTCAATACACAAAGACTAGATCCAAGTCTAAGACTAATGGCTGTACAAATTAACACTGGTATGTAACTGCAATGAAATTAAAGCCAAATACATCTTTTATGTATGGTTTAGTTTAACCAAGTAACAGGCAGTAGAAGACAATGACTTGTTCAGAGTTATGTGGTTATATTTAGCCTAAAATGGTGTGTTATTCAAAAGACTAAGACTAAATCTAAGTCTAAGACTAATGGCTGTACAAATTAACACTGGTATGAAACTGCAATGAAATTAAAGCCAAATACATCTTTTATGTATGGTTTAGTTTGACCAAGTAACAGACAGTAGAAGACAATGACAGGCAGTAGAAGACAATCCTAAAAGACGAAGACTAAAAGTCTAAGACTAATCCCAAAAGACTGAGACTAAAATATTTTTAAATCTGTGAAACAGATTACATTAAACACGTTACATTGTCCTGAGACATTCAGGCGACCTAGGTCACCTAGGTCACCTATTTGCCGATTGGCTGTCGCATGTCACATGGTAACCAAGCTAGTGTCATGATTGGGAGCGGCCAGAGCAGTATAATCAGAGAGTGGTGTCACCGCGGACACGCAACTCTCCATTCTAGGGCTCTGGGAGCGGCCTTGCGCTGTTCTTCTTCTCGAGTTTGGAAAAAAAGGATCCGATCCGTTTGTCACATTGTTATGATCGTAAAACTATCTAGTTTTAACGTTCAGAACGTTTTCTTTTTGAACAATAAAAACATTGACAGCCAGGGGGAAAAAAATCCATGAAGGACACGGAATGCAATCGTTCACTCGCCGTTGGAAAATTGACATATATTAATTAGACTATTCTGGATGTGTGGCTAACGGCTAACGCTAACGTTAGCTAGCGCTAGCTGCAGGCTAACGCTAGCTAGCGCTAGCTGCAGGCTAACGCAGACATGTTATACACAATTACTCATGGAATAAAACGGCGACCCAACTCGGAATGCAATCGTTCACTCGCCGTTGGAAAATTGACTTAGACTATTCTGGATGTGTGGCTAACGGCTAACGCTAACGTTAGCTAGCGCTAGCTGCAGGCTAACGCTAGCTAGCGCTAGCTGCAGGCTAACGCACGAGTCACGGTGTGTAATACATTCACTTCAACCTCGTGTTGAGCAGTTAAACCTATTTGCTATGTACGTCTACAAAAACGTTCATATTTCAAAGATAAAGTGCTTACTGAAGTCTCACAGATGTCACAGTATGGTACGCTCAAGCAGAATTACCTGTATCTTTCGTATTGTTTAATAAACAGCATTTTAATCCGATCAGACGTCATTTTCTGTTGTTTTTCAGCCATGCGACCCCATCGGTTGCGAGGTGTACTGCACTTAGATACATTAATACCTTTTTAAGGAAACGACGACCGATCGGATTAAAATGCTCCTCTTTAAATAATACGATCATTACGGGACATTCTGCTGGAGCGTACCCTATGGTGACATCCGTGAGCCTTCACTAAGCAATTTATCTTTGTAATCTGACCGTTTGTGTAGACGTACGTAGCAAATTTGTTAAACTGCTCACGGTTGGCGCAGCGTAGCGTCTTTACATTTAGCCCAATAATGCTAATCTACAAAGCAATAACTGATTGATTGATTGAAGAATTTATTAGAAGTTTGCAATAGAAAAAAGTACAGTTTCATGACAGTACAAATCACTGGTACAAGGTCAACTAGAGATCCTAGAAAGCCGAGGCTTATTTCCACAGGAACCACACTTTAAGTATCTCATATAACATTGAAAGACAGACGGGAATGGGCGATAGTGTGTGGGGTTGGCTAACTAGCTAGTACATGCTAACAGGGTTTTTTCTTTCTTTAATTTTCCTATTTCCTTTTCTGACGAAAATACGCAACCCTTTTTTGACTGATATTATATGATCAAACGGCGTATGTAGACATGTCCGTTCCAACGGTTAATGCGAACCACTTGTTTACTCAATTGGGTATTTTGTTTACGGCGAATTCTATTGCGCCTGTGGTATGCTAATATGCGCTGTTTCTTTCTCTCCGTACATGACGATTACGTTACGGCGGTTTAGTTAAGTGTTAGAGAGCGATCGAATGCTTTGCACTTTATGATGACATGATTGTAGTCGAGACTTCTCGACATGTTTTCGTTGTTTTTATACTTCATCTTACGATGTGGCTCTAATATGCTGATAGCCTGAGTTGTTTGTTTTTGGTCGGTGGCCGCCATTGTGTGCCTCTGACAGGATGGACCAAACTGTGAACTCTGAACTCTGAACCACGCTCGACCTATGCGCTCGACAATTAATGGTTCTACGCTGCCTCTGCCGGCTGGGAGGTGGTATCACTACTATTTTTGTTACTTTTTCTTTTTTGGTTGTAACAGCAGCCTCTCTCGACTGGCAGGCCTTACTTTATTTTACAACTGACTCATGGACATTAGTTTTTTTTTTCTTTTTTTACCTTTTAGATAAATATGTCGCCACATAGCACCTTCCCTCTGGGATTATATAACCTATTATGTTTTTGTTTTGTTTTTTTAAATTTCTGATGTCTGGGGGCTGCCTTTTGGGACCCGGTGGCAGTCCAGTATTGGGGCGTCTGGGTGGGATACCAATACTTTTGTACTTTTACTCAAGTACATTTTTAATTCTGGACTTTTACTTGTAACAGAGTGATTCTACATTGCAGAATTGATACTTTTACTTAATTATAAAAATGTAGGTAATTTTTCCACCACTGTGTAAACGTTTGTGTTCTCATGCCAATAAAGCTTCTTTGAATTGAAGATTGAATTGAAGATTGCTCCCCATGTGGCGGAGTACACAATAATGGTAAATAAAGTAGCTTACTCTAAAATAATCCATCCATCCATCCATCCATCAGTTCCAACTGAGATTTCTAGAGTTCCTTAATAATAATAATTAAAATAAACAATACTAATGATTATAATTGCGACCGTCAGGTCGCAGTTACTATGAAAACCTCCACCGCCTGTCTGTCCGTCAGTCTGTCTGTCACGTCACGTCACACTTTTTTGCCCCTATCCATGTGAAATTTTCCACACACAATCCTTGTCTGCCAATCCACAACCTCCACCCTTCCAGGGACCCCCGCAGCTCCAGGGACCCCCGCCAAATTTTTTAAAACACATTTTTGAATACTGCTCCTACAGTTTTTGCCCTAAAATCACACAAATCGCTACACAGTATGTCTACACTTATCTCATCGACATGGATCTGTCCCATATAGCGCCACCATCAGGTCGATTTTTTAACACATTTTTGGACCTAAACTTTTTTTTTTTTTTTTTTTTTTTCAAACTTTTTTTTTTTTTCAAAAAAAAATTTTTTTCAAACTTTTTTTACACCAACGTCAACACACCAATCCACAGATTTTATATTGACTGTGTGTCAATTCTTGTTATTGCGACCGTAGGTCGCATTTACTATCAAACCCTGCACAAAGTGTAAGTCCGTCAGTCCGTCAGTCCGTCAGTCCGTCAGTCTGTCTGTCACACCTCACACGTCACACTCTTGCCCTGCTCATATCTCCGCAACCGTTGCCCCGATCCATGCCACATTTTGCAGACAGGGACCCCCAGGTCCCTGGGGGACGCCCAGATGTAAAAAATGAACAAATGTGCTAAACTGACCAAATGACCACCCCAACGGGGCTTCTCACGGGGAATTCCCGGGGACCACCGACTCCTGGTGCTCCAGAACGGATGCAAAAGTGGTGGCGCCCCCAGTGGAGGACCCCCTACACTGCAGCTCACATAAAATGCCCTAACTCCGGCTAGGAGTGACCGGGACAGCCGGGGCCGGTACCTATTCGTCCGCCTTGCCGGCGCGGAGACCCCACCCCTCATTTCTCACATGGCCCTCTTCTAGCGCCACCATGAGGCCGATTCTTGCAAAACACATTTTTGGACACTGCTCCTACAATTTTTGCCCTAAAATCACGCAAATCGGTACACAGTATGTCTACACTCATCCCATCAACATGAATCTCTCCCATATAGCGCCACCTCCAGGCCGATTTTTAAAAACACATTTTTGGACACTGCTCCTACAGATTTTGCCCTAAAATCACGAAAATCACTACACAGTATGTCTACACTCATGTCATCAACATGGATGAGGAAGGTTTTGGCAAAACACATTTTTGCCCTATTTGTGGAGATAAGTGACCTACGGTCGCTTATCTCCTGATTAGGGAGCCTTACTGGTATTTAGTCGACTAAGACTAGACTAGACTTAAATAATTTCAGAAGACTAAGACAGGACTAAGACTAATTGTGTGTTATTCAAAAAAAGACTAAATCAAAATTTGCTGAAGAAATGAACACTGGTTGTGTGTGTATGTCATGTGTCTCTCTCTCTTCCCAGAGAGATCTTGGCAGAGATCCAGCGTCTGCGCTCGGAGCACGAGGCAACGTGCCATCCCAGTCCGGAGAAGGGCAGCACCAACCCCACGCTGCTGGCCGAGCTGCGACAGCTCAGGTACGAGTCAGTCTGCCCAGGAGTCACCGGAGACCTGTGGGAAGCGAGCAGTGACTAGAGGCTTTTAGAGGCTTTTAGAACAGTGGCTGCAAAGTATCCCACACCACCACCCCACCTCTACCAACAAGCTTATCTCCCCACCTTTAACCTTTAACAGGTGTTGCCATTTGCTGTTGTTCACTTAAGGGCTCG
This sequence comes from Nannobrachium achirus, assembly GCF_963921795.1. Lineage (NCBI taxonomy): Eukaryota > Metazoa > Chordata > Actinopteri > Myctophiformes > Myctophidae > Nannobrachium > Nannobrachium achirus. Next base: position 60,731,726 of record NC_137823.1, read on the forward strand.
AACACACTGTGCGATTTTGCGTGGACTGGCATTTTGGCTGGCATTTCGGCTGGCATTTCGCCTAATAAAATGTCATTTCTGGCTACGCCACTGCCATATGCTGCTGCGTGGTTTCATCAACATATTGTGAGATGCGTTTTTGGTTTTATATTGCTATGAAACGGCATCTATATTATTATGATGAAAGTCAGGAAACAGCAATATTACTAGTGATCTGATATGCTGGACGGTCCACTGCGTAATAATGCCCTCTCCAGTCTCCAGCTCTCCTCATGTTAAATTATCTCCCTTTCTTTCTCTCTCCACTCCGCTCCGTGCGTCTCCATTTGACACAGAGAGAGAGAGAGAGAGAGAGAGAGCGCACACTCGGGGGTGGGGTATATCAAAGCTGCTATATAGGCCTATCTAGAAACACTCGGGAAGCTGTCGGCGACTGCTGGAATCGTGCACGGATCTTCTCGCAGTGCTTTTCACACACAGCGAGTAAAACCCCGGCGTGCAAAGCCGGATCTTGCAGCAGATCGCCGTTTTTGTCGGCGAGCGCCAAAAGTTGTCGGCGACAGCATAAACGGCTCAAAAAGTCGGGCAGTGTGTTTCGAGCCCTAAGGCAGTAGTTCTCAACCCAAATAATCATTTTTAACAGGGGACCAATGACCAATGTTTAATTTGTCATTTTAGAGGTATTAAAAGGTCCTCAAAGTGTCACGTTGGAAATGTGCAGGTACCCTCTATACACTTAAACTTCATGTTGGTTTGTTTACTGTTGAGTGAGAAAACAATGTTGCACATTAAGTTGGAGAGTCACCTTAAGTCAGAGGTTCACAAGGGGGGTCCCTTGTGAACCTCTGACTTAAGGTGACTCTCCACCAAACAGATTACAAGAGACTATTTCCAACACAAAGAGACTCTTTCCAACTCAAACAAACTAGCATTAGTCAGCACAAGTTGGCACAAACTATAGTCGGCCGCGGCAGTAGTCTGCACTGCAGCTCTGGTCTGCAAACCGTGTTGCCAGTGTTGCTTATTATAAGCGATTTTGGGTTTGTTTTCTTTTCCTGTAAAGTCACTTACCGGTACATATTCATAATTGCTTTTTGCTTTTGTTTGGGCTTGTCACTGGAGTGTAGTTTAGCTTTGCTTTGGAGTTTATCGATTGGTATAGGAATTGAGAGTTGAGATTGAGCATGTGGTATCTAGTTCAGATGTGCGACGGGCAAATGACTCTGGCTTACCGGTATTTAGGCTTGCTTCTGCACCAGTAGTCAGCATTTCCCTCCCTCATCACTACGGGATTTATCGACAGCTAGCGAGGACGGCAAACCTGATCAGTTCTTCATCAACGGGTTACGACCCGTCTGCACTGCGATATCAACAGCAAGTGTCTCTTGCCGGTGACAGCTTGTCGGCAGCAGATGACTTTCTGACTTGACTTTTCTTCCGCCCCCGAGGGGGGTCCATATCGGCGCAGTGGAGAGTGGGCTTTAGTAGTCTCACATAGACATATAGTGCCAGTAGTAAAACTAATATTTTTCCTCCAGATCTTGACACTGTTACCAGTAGCTTCAAAGATGGACTGATTACCAAGACCCTTGTTTACGTGTTCTCATCCAGCCCACTATGTTTGGTTTATTAAGTAGGAACAACATCGTGTCAAACTGTGTTTAGCTTACTTGTGGATAAAATATAAACATAATTATTATGTTTGTTGGTTCTTAATGATTTGTGTTTGGCAGCCAGAATTGTCCACAAACTGTAAAATAACAGGAGGTGAGAACAAATAATTGGCATAAGACACTATAGCTGGAATGCTAGCCACAAACACATGATACATAACACACTGTTAATACACACAAACACATGATACATAACACACTGTTAATACACACAAAAACATGATACATTAACCCATTTAGGCCTAACATTTGTGGATGCTTTAACTATTGAAAAATAGCAGATATACAAGCTCACAGCGCGGCACCGAGTGCCGCGCTGCGAGCTTGTAGATCTGCTATTTTTGAAAAAAGTCGTGAAAATGTGTGCAAATCTTTGAATATATGTATTTTCAAAGCGAACGTTTGTAACTCAAATTTTGCTTCTGGGTGGTCCCTGGAACTAAATATTTTGAGATGGGGGTCCGTGGCCAAATAAATATCATTTTGGGGGTCCTTCACATGAAAAGGTTTGTTACCACTGACATAGTAGTCTCTCAAGAACAGACTAACTGAGCTCCAGTTGAAGTGAAAAGGACCTTTTCTTTTGACGATGGCTGGCCAGATTGCTGACATAGAAACATAGGTTTTTCAAAAAATCTTAGAAGGATTCAAAAGACACTTATAGAATCGGGTCAAAATTCAAATTTTCACGATTTTTCAAAAATAGCAGATCTACAAGCTCGCAGCGCGGCACTCGGTGCCGCGCTGTGAGCTTGTATATCTGCTATTTTTCAATAGTTAAAGCATAAAATAATGATATACAAAATGTGTACCCGTTCTAAATGGGTTAACACACTGTTAACACACACAACATGTTGCGGTCTTCTTCAGCGTGACGCCTGCCAGCTCAGAACCACTAATTACTAAATCAATCTAAACAGGGTTTTCAGCACCAGAGGGAAGTGTGAGATGAGGACAGTGTGTTCAGAACTAGAGTGTAGAGATGGGATTTATGTCTCTTTGAAGTGAGCCAGATCTCTGGGATCCGTTCCTTTCAAAGAGCCGTTCAAAAGACTGGCTCATTCTAGTTACTAGTTACTTTGTAGATTTTGATTAGAATTACAAATAACTTCAACCCTATATACATTTATTTTTCGAACATATATAGGTACATACCTGCCATTTGAAAATAGCCGATCTACAAGCTCACAATGCGTCGCAACGCGACGCATTGTGAGCTTGTAGATCTGCTATTTTCAAATGATTTTTCTACATTCCAATTCCAATCTTCTACTTGATTGCAGTATTGATATTTTTACTTTAAGTAAAGAAATTGAGTATTTTTTCCACCACTGTTCATTAGAAAGGAACGGCTCCCTACTACGAACCAGATCCTATCGTTCACTTCAAAGAGCCGCTCAAAAGACTCGATTCGTTTGCGAACGTCCCACCTCTAACGTTTGCAGTTTGTGTGTTCGTTACAGACAGCGGAAAGACGAGTTGGAACAGAGGATGTCCACTCTGCAGGAGAGCAGGAGAGAGCTGATGGTACAACTGGAGGGACTCATGAAACTCCTCAAGGTATACACACACGCACGCACGCACACACGCACACACACACACACACACACGCACACACACACACACACACACACACGCACACACACTCTTTGTCATATCGTCGTTGTCGGGTGGAAACCTTGTATGTCCAAAACCGTTCGTTTTGTATTTATCATCTATAAAATGTACTAAAGTAGTGAAAACAGCAGATCTACAAGCGCACAACGCCTCGCATCGCAAGGCGTTGTGTGCTTGTAGATCGGCTGTTTTCACTAGTTTTGTGCGACAGTCTTGTATGATGAAGCAGGGCTTTGCTTTACCAAAAGACGTACACATTTGAAACTTGGAGATACAAGGTTTCTGCCCGACAGTGACGATATAGTTCTCTACTTGCTCTTAGCATTGGCAAACACCAGAGGGCAGTATTTTCTCTTTCTCGAACCTTCTCCCTTTTCTATACTAACTCGTCTCCACCTATAAAGTACTTTCTAACTCTGAGAATGTACAAATCAAAACAAGCCGTTCTATGCCCTCAGATTTAAATCAACATTGAACATTTTACTGTTTAGATGAAATATCAGGCCTTGCTTTTACGGCCAACAAAACATTCTTGTGTACCTGGACTTTGATTGATTGAAGACTTTATTAGAAGTTTGCATAGGAAAAGGTACAGTTTCATGACGGTACAGTTCACTGGTACAAGGTCAACTAAAAAGAGATCCATGAAAAGACTAAGCTTATTTCCACAGGAAACCATTGAAGTATCTCATATAACATTGAATGACAGACGAATAGAACACAGTACTATGCAGTAGATATGTAAAGAAAAGAAAAATGAGAGAACAAAAAAAAAGAGTCTAAACAAACAGTAAGTATATACAATGAAGGGGCAGGGGAGGGTAGGGATGGGCTAGGTTAGTTTTTTTACCAGTTGCGAACGGCTGCTGCCTGTAAGTGGTTTTTCAGGGCAATTTAAAGGATGCTAGTGATCCACACTCCTTTATGGCCTTTGGTAAGACTTTCCACATTTTGGTGGTATAGCAGAAAAAAGAGTTTGACCCTTTGTTGGTTTTGACTCTGGGTTGAAAGTGATCTGTGGCGCTGCCTCTGGTGTTATAATTATGAACATCCTTAATGTTTATAAAGTATTTTGACAGGTACTTGGTAAGATACACTAAAGGCCCATTGCAAGTTGCTGTACTCTGAATATGACCTCTTATTTCCATTCTGTCCTGTCTCTCCCTGCCTTTCCATCTGTCTGCGCCGTGACCAATGACCATGTAGGATGAGGAGCAAAGGCAGGCTGTAAGTCTTCAACCACCACGGCCGTTTTTCACATTGCTGTGCATTAAAGTGTGCATGCATAAATGCGTGATGTACAAGTAATGACCATGTCCTGCAGAAACCTTGTACCTACGCCCCCCCCCCCCAAAAAGTTCAATGTTTCAAGATGCACGGAAATGGGATTGATTTCTCTTACTGATGGCTGAGCGTTTTTGAAGCACTGTGCAATGTGTCAGCAATGGGGAGGCTTGGCCCAAGGGCTGGCAAAAAGAGTAACGAATAGTTGTTGAGAATTAAAGGAAAAAGAAAACTATAATACAACTGGCAAAACATGAGGTTTGAGCTGGTGCTCAGGGACGTGCAGAGAATGATAGAGAGGCAGGGGCTGAAATTTATAAAAGGGCCTTTTTTTGTGAAAATATCAAAAATAGCAGACCTCCAAGCTCACAATGCGTCGTGCTACGACGCGTTCACAATGCGTCGTGCTACGACGCATTCACAATGCGTCGTGCTACGACGCGTTGTGAGCTTGGAGGCCGGCTATTTTCGGTGCTTGATACCTGTTACGTCCCCGTCTAGGGGAAAAAAGGGGATGCAACATAAATTGGGAGTGAAACCCATTTTTATTCATAAAATATGATAAATAATATATTTACAGGACTTGAAAATGTACTACAAATCATAATGACACACGGAGCAACCTAGGGAAATAAACAAAACATACTAACACTAACGTTGACATTTAAACACTAACCTGACAAACACAAAATAAGTTTACATCCAAATCCCTGATGCTTACCTGCTCTACTATAAACTATCAAACTGTGACGAATACAAAAAGCAGGCTTCCGTGGCCATAACAAGTTAACTTAAAGTTCTCTTTAAAGTCATTAGACTATTTGCAAATACATTCAGAGAACATAATCTTAAACAAACAAATGCAGTTGACACCTAGCGAGTGAGTGTGTGTGGGTGGACAGTACTACTGCAAGTGCTGCCAGAGAACACAGGTGTGCACTAGAGATGCAACGTTCGCGAACGAATCGAATCTTTTGAACGGCTCTTTGAAGTGAACGATGGGATCCGGTTCGCGGAGTAGGGAGCCGTTCATTTGGCTGAATTGGCTCGCGACGCGGTGCGGCGCCGCTGGCGCCGCGGCAATGTGCAGCTATCTAGGAAGCAAATTAAGACACTACAGTTTGATTTGATCATAGCGTAGACAATTATTAAGCGATTTCTATAATTAAAACGTCTCCATATTGCTTGGGAAGTCCACTTCCATGACAAATGACTGTATCATGTCCCTGTAAATATTTAAATGTTTGCTATTTTAAAATAGCCGATGTACAAGCTCACAATGTGCCAGGCCTAGCCAGTTGGTAAATCCTGGCTATATATAGGGAGGAGCGAGTTCATTGTTGCCTGCTTGTTTTTTTTAAGGTGTTGCATGAATTACATTAGTCAAGGTAGCTTAATTTACACACACATGTTTTATAAAAAGGGTAAATACAAAATTGTGATCTCAACTGTCAGCAGAGGAATGTGGTGCCAGACCGTGCCACCTTGTGGATTCATGTTTCAACGAAAATATTTTAAATATGCATTGAGCCAAAAGAGCCAAATGAGCCAGTCTTTTGAACGGCTCTTTTAAGTGAGCCAGAGCCATGGCTCTGGCTCACTTAAAAGAGCCATAAATTGCATCTCTAGTGTGCACAGCTCTTAAATAGTCTTCTCCAGCCAATCACCAGAAGGCAGGGGTGATTGGCAGCCAGCAATCATGATGTTCAGCACCTGGAAGTTAACACTCACACCCACAAGCACACAATCCCACACATACACTGAACTAAACCCACACACACACACTGACACGCAACTCACTGCATACTCACATCCGTAACAATACCACACTAAACTAAGCATAATAATTTTTTTCTTTTTATTTGTAACGCACTTTATATTTTGAAACAAAATCTCAAAGTGCTACATTAAAATGGCAAATAAATGAAGCAAAAGCAAAGCAAAAACAACAAAAAGATTAATGAAAAAGGACTAAAATGGTACAAAACAATTAAATCAGAAAATTAGGAACAGTGCACACCTATTATACACAGCTCAGATAAAAATGTAAAAGGACATTGTGATCACCAAGAGAGGGTTAAAAAGCACCAAGGGCATCCAAAAAGGTCCTTCTAGGCAAATGCCTTATTAAAAAGAAAGGTCTTTAGTCCCCTTTTGAAAGTGTCCACTGACTGTGGTGCTAACGATAATCAAGTGAATACAGTAGACGTGGCGTAATGCCATGGAATTCTACACAGTGAGGGCAATTCTTCCACAAGATGCTGCATTCAAGGTTCAGGAGAGTTTGGACAAGGCAATTCTCTTGAATGCTGCCTTCAGGTATGGCATGGTAAGAGGGGGCATTTACATTTCTTTCACCATAGTAAAAAAACGTATTTATGGTCTGGAGAGGGCACTTTTTACAGTCGGGTAAAAGAGCAGGGGCTCAAGCCCCCTTTGATGTCTTATGTGTGCACGTGCCTGCTCGTGCTACTTGAGGATGCCTGAAATAACCTCGGCAGTGTCTCTCTTATAGGCACAGGCGGCAGGCTCCTCCCAGACCTCTCCCGCTCGGCCAATACCAGCGACCGTCCGCTCTGCAGGCCCCTCCCCTCCTCAGGCTCACATGCATGCCCCCCAGGACTCGTTAGCCGGGGTGGGGGGTGACGTACAGGAGGCCTTCGCTCAGGGTAAGTCAGGGCACTTTGGAATAATAGAGCAGGGGTTCCCAAACTTTTTTGTCTCAGGGCACCCCATCATTTTTTTTTTAAATCCGAGGCACCCCTACATTATAATTTTCACTCCCAGCACCTTATATTTATAGCATATTGTCGTTGTTGTCGGGTGGAAACCTTGTATGTCCAAAACCGTTCGTTTTGTATTTATCATCTATAAAATGTACTAAACTAGTGAAAACAGCAGATCTACAAGCACGTGCTTGTAGATCGGCTGTTTTCACTAGTTTTGTATGATGAAGCAGGGCAAAAGACGTACATTTGAAACTTGGAGATACAAGGTTTCTGCCCGACAGTGATGATATTTTAGTGATTATGTTGCGAGGAAAACGTTGAGATAATAGCCATTTTGGTTAGAACTGACTGAAAATAACTGTGTACTTCAAGTTTAAAATGATACTAAATATTTTTTCAAGTGTCCAAATAAATTCTAAATATTATCCAACGATCTTGCGGCACCCCTGGACTGCCGTCGCAGCACCCCACTTTGAAAACCCCTGTAATAGAGATTCCTGCCCCTTCGCATCAGGTCTCCTGCTAAACCATACACTGTATATATCACATACCCAACCTTTATTAACCCTTTATTAACCCTGGATGAGGGTGGTGATAAAGTGATGAGCTGTATAATTGCTAAAGATCCAAGAGCGCATATGGCAGTAGCATGTCCAGTCGGCGCAAGCTACAATGCCACAGAAAATAATAAATAAATACATTCATCACGACAAGGAGGAACTGCTCTGGTGAACAAAATGGTCCTGGATTTCTCGACAGTGTGGGGAAGGAGTAGGCTGAGAACATGGCAGGTGCTGCTGCCTTTTTAGTTTAGTAACTATAACTGTCCAAGGTTGATGTTTTCCACTCTGTTTTGGTTCTTATTGGTGCTCGGAAAATAGCTCCAATCAATGTCCCCTCAGCCCTGAATTGTGTGTGACAAGAAGATTCATTCAGAGACCAGCGGGGGTACATGTGGTTCCACTGCCACACCATCCCTGGGCACTGCCAGGTCCAATGGGTTCATGATTTGGTACTGTCATATGTGTACAATCACAGTGAGTTCGCTATGTTGGTGAACACTTGAGCTTGATGACGTCATGCAACTGCTTTTGAGGAAGCACACATTTTCCACTATGTTTTTTGGACCGCAGATTTGTTGCAGATATGTTTTTTTGAAGGCCAGAAAATATCAGTGTCCATCAAAACAGCCAAACATCTTACCTTCCCCCTAAACATCAGTTTTGACATTTGGTATATTTCAATCCAAATATATATTTAAAAAAATAATCAATGATTGGCTTCAATTGGCTCCAATTATGAGAGCTTTTTACATGTAACTTTGTCATTCCATTTATGAATTTGTTGTAAAACAGCTTCTGGACAATGTTTCTTGTTAGCTTTGCCTCAGTAATAATTGTTCATGGGACATTTTGTTAAATGTCTGTGACAGGTCAGGGATTAACACCACTTTGACAAAAAGGACTTTTGCTGTACAGAAGACAGTCTCTGTTGATCAAACCATTTCAGTGGTCCATATTACCATAATAAAGAGAGCCAAAACAGATCTGCCACATATGGGAATATTATGGAAACAATGCTGTGCTGTGAAAACGCTGGCTCTCTCTCAGTATGATCAGTATGTCAGTGTGTGGCTAAGAGAACAAATTCCCATCTGCACGCACACTTCATAAATTCCATGTATGTTTTTTTCCCCCATACATATTCTTTCCCCCATGAGGAACACATTTCAGCTAAACATTAAGGAAAGAGCATTTTGCAGTCATGTGACTTTGATTTAAGCAGTAAGTCAGCATTGAGATCATTGAGATGAAGGTTTCAATTTCCAAGAGTAACGTCGTAGAGAACCAAGAGAACGTTTTCAAAACGATCCTTGACAGAAATAATATATCTACAACGCCACAATGCATGCACTAGGGCATTAACCAAAAAGTAATTCATTACACAAGTCATTACACAAGTCGACTCCCACCACGGAAAGTCGAAAGTAAAATAAAATAAAGATCCTAGGATTATTATTATTCAATGATGCTGGTTGCAGTGTAATCTATAATATTAACATCTGAACAAAAGCTTTATTAAGGGAGAAAGGATCGCTTTAGGCTATTCTATAAAGTCCTGAGTTAAGTAATTTTGTGGTTTTGTACCCCGTTCACGCACCTCCCCCCGTCGAGTCGAGTCGACTTGCAAAAATCACAAGTCGTTAATGCCCTACAATGCACTGCTATGTGTTGTGGGCTTGTAGATCTGCTGTTTCCAGTGCACGACACCCACGTGCAACTGAGTCTAACTCAGGATTCAGCCCCAGGGCTCCCATTCATTCAGTGCAGTAGAGATACCTCAGTCTTGTACTCATTCTCTCCCTGTTGTCTGCATGTCGTTTTGCTTCATCTCCTCACCTCCCCTCCCACTGAATCCTTCTGTTGTCCAGGCCCCAGGAGGAACCTGAGGAACGACCTGCTGGTAGCAGCAGACTCCATCACCAACACCATGTCCTCACTGGTCAAGGAGCTCCACTCTGGTACACACGCAGCATTAGAGCCACTTCACTCCATCGCATCTCCCCTCTTTTAGAATGTTGTCCAAAGTTTGCTTGGCTCAGTCATCCGTGGTCATGAAACCACTTGTGCAGATGGTAGAACTATGGCAGATGTAGACTAGAGTTTCAAAATGGTGGTGGGGGGGGGGGGGGGGGGGGTGACAGACACAAGGTTTTCTGCAGGACACCGTCAAAGCTTAAGACATCTTTTTAAATGTGTTTCTTATAGATCTGTTCGATCCCTCCTTTCCCGTATGCTATTCATTTACCTTTTCTCTCTCTCTCTGAGTAGATGATGGCCGGGAGGACGAGGAGCGATTACTAAATGGCAAGGATAGAGGTACGTATTTCTGCATGTTTGTGTGGGACACTGCTCCTACAGATTTTGCCCTAAAATCACGCAAAGCGGTACACAGTAATGTATGTCTAGAGTCATATGTCATCAACATGTCCCATTTAGCGCCACCATCAGGCCGATTTTTACATGCGACCTGCCGGTCGCTTATCTCCCGATTAGGGAGTCTGAGTAGTATGTATCTGTTTCTGGTCTTCAGACAGGACTACATTAATACTCATTTGCATGTGGAACCAAACATCTACTGCTCAGTCAAAAAAGAACCCCTACCCCTCATGTCAAAGATTTTACTAAATTGAAAGAATAATCTGTGTCCCTGTGTAACAAGGTTCTTGTTATAATACTCTTCATTGGTTCAATATGTATAAACCCCACAGATAGACCTAATGGCCTAACCACTTGAACTTTCACTTGATTTGACTTTCAAAATAAAAAACCCTAACCCTAAGTTAGCGAACATTCCGATCCAAAAGCTCAAAGCATGCCGCGGTACGACACGTTGTGAGCTTATAGATCAGCTATTTTCACTACTTTTGTGCAACACCATTGTACGATGAAATAATAGGGCATCAATCGATGAAAAACCCTGAAAAAAGATGCCATGGTCTCTGCCAGACAGCGACGATATAATATGTGCTGCGTATGCCTGCTCCTGTGTGCCCGTGCTTCTTGATCCCCATGCCGTTCCCTTTGTCTGCCCCGTCTGGCAGTGAGCTTCATTAGCATGCCGTCTCATTAGTGGCAGCGTTTATGGAGCCCCTCCTCTTTACGAGAGGCCAGCCTGCTGGGAGGAAACAGTCAAAGTACTTCCTGGCCTGCTCCCTGCGCTCCGACTCGCAACTCATTACACCCCTTTACAGGGGCGTCGCACCAAGTTCTGGGCCCTGGGTACAAGGATTCACTGCGGGGCCCCTCATGAATGATCTTCCTAGCGGGAGGTGGTTTAACCCATTTAGACTGGGAACGCGTTATTACGCATTATGTTGTGCTTTAACGTTTGAAAAGTAGCAGATATACAAGCTCACAGCACGGCACCGAGTGCAGCGCTGCGAGCTTGTAGATCCACATTCTTTTTTTAAATCATGAACATTTTTGCGTCTTTGAATATTTCAAGTTTCTAAGGTTTTTTGAAAAACTTATGTTTCTATGTCAGTGGTGCTCAAACCTTTTCATGTGAAGGACCCCCAAGGTGATATGTATTTGGCCACGGACCCCCCATCTCAAAATATTTACTCCCAGGGACCCCCAGAAGCAAAATTTGAGTTAGCTTAAAAAATACATAATATTCAAAGATTTGCACACATTTTCACAACTTTCAAACTTTCATCTACAAGCTCACTGTGCCGCGCTGCGAGCTTGTAGATCTGCTATTTTTCAATAGTTAAAAAAACATAAAATAATGAAGGCTCCTCCCCTCCACCTTGGGCCCCTAGTAACTCAGTCCCATTTCCCCCCCTCCTTGTGACACCCCTGCTCATTACACCTCTTTAGCCCTACTACGCTCCTACTAACCCACTGGCCCCTGACTGGCTGGCTGACAGGTGTCCAGGGCTACCCCGGGCTCCTGCACATGCCTACTATGGGATGTAAAGTTCAAAGAGAACTGTACAGTATAAGAGCCCGCGATGGGGAGGTTTTCCCAGACTATTTAATGGCGTACATGTCTGTAAAGATGTCAGAAAGCATGGATTCAGCGCAGGCTTTCATCTTTAATGTGGACTTTGTCTTTCTGCCAAGTATAGTTCATATCTGTGTGATCCGTTCAGAGAGAGAGGAGGTCTGGATTTAATCCATTCAGAACGGGGTACACAGTATTGTGAATCATTATTTTATGCTTTAACTATTGAAAAATAGCAGATATACAAGCTCACAGCGCGGCACCGAGCCCGAGTGCCGCGCTGCGAGCTTGTAGATCTGCTATTTAAAAAAAATCGTGAACATTTTAATTTAGACCCGATTCTATAAGTGCCTTTTGAATCCTTCTAAGGTTTTTTGAAAAACCTATGTTTCTATGTCAGCAATCTGGCTTAGCCATCGTCAAAGAAAAGGTACTTTTCACTTAACTGGAGCTCTGTTAGTCTGTTCTTGAGAGACTACTATGTCAGTGGTTCTCAAACCTTTTCATGTGAAGGACCCCCAAAATGATATTTATTTGGCAACGGACCCGCATCTCAAAATATCTAGTTCCAGGGACCACCCAGAAGCAAAATTTGAGTTACAAACGTTCCCTTTAAAAATACATATATTCAAAGATTTGCACACATTTTCACAACTTTTTCAAAAAAATAGCAGATCTACAAGCTCGCAGTGCCGCGCTGTGAGCTTGCAGATCTGCTATTTTTCAATAGTTAAAGCATTCAATAATTCTAGACCTAAATGGTTTAACTATCTGTCTCTTGACAGATAACTGTAGTAAGTACAGTCCCTTTTCATTTTCTGCCAGTGTTGTCATCCTTCTAACTAGCAACTCTCTCTCTCTCTCTCTCTCTCTCTCTCTCTCTCTCTTTCTATCTCTCTTTCTATCTCTCTCTCTCTCTCTCTCTCTCTCTCTCTCTCTCTCTCATTTTAGCAGGTTAAAGTGAACACAGAACACGCAGTAAGTGCAGTCTTTTGATTACGTCTTTCACAATGACTATAAACATAAAACTTCATTCCTTTCCTCCTAAATCACTTGTTACCAATAAAATGGAACAAGTGGTAAAAAACAAATTCCTGACAAATCAGCAGGAAATTAACTGCAAATGTGAAAGAAAAGATACAATACTGTGAGGTTTTGGCAAATGATCGCCCTGGCCGTGTTGAACGGAAATGAGCACTGGTATCAATTTGATCTACTGTATATGTACTGTAACTTCAGTACTGTAAAGTCTCTTTTCCACCGGCAGCGATAACGATGACGATAACGATTTAAAAAAGTGGGTTTTCAATTGAAGTGGATCGGCAGCATCCACCCAACACCGATAAAGACAACGATAGCCGACATCTACATTGTTAGGATCAACAACGATGTGGTTAAGATCACAGTGATATGGAACTGGGTCTCTGACAAACAGCTCGCGATGCGCTCTGCGCGAGAGGCTGTTAATTGGCGCCTCTTCACATTGATGTCCGATAACTTTATCGGACATCAATGTGAAGGCATAATTATCGCTGTGATATTTTATGGCTATCGTCATCGTTATCGCTGCCGGTGGAAAAGGGCCTTTAGCCTGGCATTGGCCAGACTGATCACGTGGGTTCACATTAAACGTTCGCACTCAGAAACAGTTTCTGAGTGCAACCCAGGGGGGGCAGGCGTCAGGATTTAAAATGAAGCAACACGGAACTGAAAGTTCCTATGATTGGCCGCTAGTTGCGCTGTTCTGGTACCAGAAGCAACATGATCGGTATAGGATTCCATTCTATTCCCCTGAACTTTTACCTTTAATTTTCTTACCTTAATAAACATTGTCATAAGTACTTTATGGTTCCTGTCGCTAGTTTAAAGCCTTGTTTCAGTCACCATGATATGTGTTTTGTGAAAATATGGTCCAATTTATGTTATATTTGATGTTAAAGCAGGGTATGCTGTAGGAGGGGCTTGTGATCATAGGCTTGTGATGGTTCTTCTTTGTGTGCTTTATTTGGCAAGCTCAACACCACATTCTCCCAAGTATCCCTGCGGTTGCATGTGACCGTTGGCAGCCAATAGCATTCGAGATGGTACCCTTTCTACCAATGAACGTTGATTTCTACAAAGATGGCAGCACCCGTACAAGGGTCAAAAAAGCATCATTTTTGCAGCATAGATACCAATGGCCTAACACCGTCCATATTTCTTTTTTTACAGTCTATGGTGCAACCCTCTTCATTTTTGTTATCTGACAGAGCTGTCTTCTCTCCACAGACAGAGTGGTTCCCACTCCACTGTTGGCCATAGAAGACTGAATACCCAGGGGAAATATATTCACCATTCACTGCCAATGGGATTACAGCACTAATGCCAATCAACCTATCATGATGCTGGACACCAAATGACCCCGCCCCCCCACCCCCCAGGGGTCCCTACTGATGTATTATAGCTGTGATTCTGTGCTTGTTGTGTCGCTGCTCCATGCGCTCCATGCATCTAGCTCTGGTCCAGATGTGGCTGACTAAAAGACTAGACCAGGATTTCTGTACCCCTACGAGGGCCCAACTTCAGTCAAAATAAACTAAACTACTTCACTACTCACCAAACCAAAGGTAGTTTTGTGTTGTTGAAAGTCTATTCTCCTCTCAGCACCCCACCCACTCTGTAAAATACATTATTTTTGTCATGAAATAAAACGCATCCAACTTGACCGCAGCTTATATAAAATACTGTATTTTACAGAGTGGGTGGGGTGCTGAGAGGTTTCCCCACTGTGGAGAATAATTATACTTTCAACAACGCAAAACTACCTTTGGTTTGGTGAGTAGTGAAGTAGTTTAGTTTATTTTGACTGAAGTTGAGCCCTCGTAGGGGTTGAGAAATCCCGGTCTAGTCTTTTAGCCAGCCGCCTGTCGCACTGCACCAGAGCTATGCAAAATCCTCAGTGTTCATTTGACTCAGAGTTATAATTAGCACTCAGGATTTCACTGTGTGTGGACCGAACTTTGTTTTGAACTGGTGTTTTTAATCTGCAGTATAATATAACTGAATGAGGAATCCAAAAAAAGAATCTACTGATTTGTTGCTATAGTGTGTTTTGCTCTACATTTGAGCTGTGTTTGTTTGACGGTTTGACAAAGTAAGATGGACACAGGGAAGAAAGAGATGGCGAGGGGAAAATGCAAGGAACTGATGGATGTTGTGTGGGAAGCGTGAAGGTAGAAAAAGAAGTTATAGGATTGGAGGAGAGAGAAGGTAAAAAATCGAGGGTCAGCGGATGAGAAGATGAGACTTGAGATTACAAGGTTTTCTGTAAGTCTTCTGTTCGGCACTGTGTGCTTAGTATTTATTGCTTCGCTTCGATTTTGATTTGATTTTAGTTTTTCTTGCCAATTATTCGTTGGGTTTGAGTGTGTGTGTGTGTGTGTGTGTGTGTGTGTGTGTGTGTGTGTGTGTGCGTGTGTGCCCGTGCGTGCGTATATGTGTGAGCGCGTGCATGCGTGTGCGCGTGCGGTCAGGCCCTGCTGAAGCGATAAGCCTTAATGGGACTTTACTGTATATGCAGGTTTCAGCCCAGCGCTCCCTGGCTGAGGCAATGCAGCGTGGAAAAGTGGAAATCCCTTCAAGTCCAGATCGCTCATACCTGGATGAGAACGGAGCCATAGGTGCTGTTAGGATAGTGGCTCCGGTTGGTTGCCTGTGCAGTGCAGGCGTGCATGCACAGTGTGTAGGAGAAACCAAACTCCTGTGTATGCTGTTACAGGGTCACACTTCCCGTCGGGATTGCTGAGAATTGTACAGTTGTAATAAGTTAAGTTATACTTTATTTAGTCTCGCGTGGCCAGACTGTTGCCTCCGCGATTTGCAAATGCTCCCGGCATACAGTCTGGGGCATGGAAATAGAAACGATGAGTGCGAGATAAAGCGGATGTGACGCAACCGCTCCCTTGGTGCAGTAGCAATAACATGTCCTACTGGAAGCGTTAAGTCTCCTTTCAATATTTTGGGGGCGTTATTTCGTCATTCTCTGGTGTTGTTGGTGTTACTTCCATGATGTTTTCAAATGTTGTCTAATCTTATACACGCATAACAAGAATATGCCGCTCGACTGACTGTCTGTGCGAGTGTGTTTCTGTTTTGTTTCCAATGGGACTACAGTTCCGTGCAGCACTGGCTACTTCCGATACTCGCCGTTCAGGAGCTGCCGTTCCAGACTCTATATAGCATTCTGAGATTGTGGAATAGTTGTCTGGCTACGCAAGACTATACTTTATTGATCCCTGTGGGTGAGTTTGTCCTCTGCCAGGGTCCAGCTCTAAGGCCAATGCCTCTCGATTACTGTACTGTATGTTCCTAAGCATGTCTTTTTGGTCATACTTTGGTTGTTTGAAATCCTTTTTTGTACTGTACAATTTCACCACAGCCTAAATGTGCCTAAATAACTCATGTTACTCATCTGTGCCTTTGTGGTTTGCATAGGCAGCTCAGTAGCATGCTGTAGGAAGAACTGATCCCTTCTAAGCCTGGATTTCTTGTGTTTTGGCCACCGTGGGTTTGAAATAAATACATAAATACAGTACTGTTATTTGCAATTTATCACTTAAAATGTGTTGCAAATTCAGTTTTAGGATTACAAAAAGTAAGCCTCCTCGGCCTAAAATATAGTTACGTTTTGGACCCAATTCAGGCTCTTACAACCAGACTCTGTACAGCAGAATGGTAATTTTGCGTCTTGTGTACAAATGTATTTCAGTACACTGAATGAATGACTGACTGGCTGATTGCGTTGAGTGGACAGTGTTGTTTTGTGCGATGGAGACAGACATGCCCCGACAGAAAACTGTACTCATGCCCAGACCCCATGCTGCTGGCTGGAGTCAAGGGTGTACAAATGAATGTGTGTGCATCTGTTTTTCATCCACAATAAATCTTATTTAACATCCACCATCGTGTTGCTGCTGTCTTCTGTGAGTGCTGATCTTTTAAGAATTTGAAACCTTTCACACACAACATGCAGAATATCGACAGCACAAGATACGAAGCAAATACCACGAAGGTTTGGGTTTAACTACTGTTTAAAATGTTGCAAAGGCCGGACCGCTGAAGGCCGAAGATAAGGTTTTACCAATCTCTCTGTCTGTCTGTGTCTGTTTGTGTATCTTTTATGTGATCAAGATGTTCAGTATCATTAAGAATTGTTATATTCAATTCTGATTGGCAATTTCTGCCTTCCAAAGTTTGAGGGCCCTGGGTAGCAGCTTTACCTATTCGTTAGCCTGGTAAACCATCCCGGTCGTGTGAATTAGCCTCGCGTAGCCAGGCTTACTCATCTGCGAAGAGAAAAGCCTGGTGACAATATCAGGCAGAGACTGTTCAACTTCCGCCGTGAGAATTTCAACGGAAGACTGCGAACGCATGACGTAACTTCCGTTAAACACAGCACTTCCGCCACTTCCGCTAGAACCAACCGGAAGTCATATTGTGGCCAGGGTGCGTGTGAATTCACATTATCATGCATCTTCTGCAGAGGCAGCCTGGCAGGCGTTTTGCAGAAACCAAAAAGTGGAAGAGCCAATCAGTGTCTGTGCTACCCTGTGAGTAACAGATGCTGATTAGCTCATACACTTTCTGCAAAAGGTCAGCCAGACCGTTCTGCAGAAGACACATGATAATCACTTTTTTGCAGGATAAGTGAACATTTTAAATATTTATTTTTTACTATTCATGCAATAACTAACCTACACCAAGGCACGTCATGTACACTAATAATCTAATGGCCTGCAACATTCAACTGATTTTCCATGTGACAGACAGTCTAGACTGGCTTTATAAAAATGTAAAATGTTTCGGCAGCCTTCATCTTCATCAACGCTGGTTGCTAGACCCACATTATTGTATTATTACAGTGGTTCTCAAACTTAGGGTCGGGACCCCAAGTGGGGTCGCCAAAGTATTTTCCCAGATGATTAGTTTAATGTATTTCTTTTTTCTCACTCAACGGTATACAAACCAACACACAGTATAAGTGTATACCGGGTATCTGCACATTTATAAAGTGACAATTTAAGGACTTTCAAGACCGTTTTAATACCAGACTGGCCAAACTATCAAATATTAAGTAAGCTAGAGGTGAACATAGTGAAAATAGCCGATCTACATGCTCACAACGCCTCGCACTCACTTGTGACAGTTGTGAGCATGTAGATCTGCTATTTTCACAATATTTATCTGAGGAACAGAGTCACATTAAATGTAATGCCTACAATTCCAAGTGCTTAATTGTCAGGGTGGGGGTCCCCAGTGCAAATTTGTTTATTTTGGGGGTCATGGCCTAAAAGACGTTTGGGAACCCCTAGTATTATTGTATGGAATCTGAGAAGCTTATTATGGACTCATCCTCCAGAGCTTGAAGAACCCGTGCTCCTTCCTATAACGTTGTCCTCATTAGCAGGGGCGTCACAAGGGGTAGGAAAGTGGGACTGAGTTACTGGGGCCCAAGGTGGAGGGGCCCTGAACTTTATCTATTGAAAAATAGCAGATATACAAGCTCACAGCGCGGCACCGAGTGCCGCGCTGCGAGCTTGTAGATCTGCTATT
Organism: Nannobrachium achirus; assembly: GCF_963921795.1. Taxonomy (NCBI): domain Eukaryota; kingdom Metazoa; phylum Chordata; class Actinopteri; order Myctophiformes; family Myctophidae; genus Nannobrachium; species Nannobrachium achirus. The sequence continues at coordinate 60,750,132 of NC_137823.1, forward strand.
TTTGAAAAGTTGTGAAAATGTGTGAAAATCTTTGAATATATGTATTTTTTAAGCGAACATTTCTAACTCAAATTTTGCTTCTGGGGGTCCCTGGAACTAAATATTTTGAGATCGGGGTCCGTGGCCAAATACATATCATCTTGGGGGTCCTTGACATAGGTTTCTTGCACACATTTTCACGATTTTTCAAAAATAGCAGATCTACAAGCTCACAGCGCGGCACTCGGTGCCGCGCTGTGAGCTTGTATATCTGCTATTTTTCAATAGTTAACATTCATGGGGGGCCCGCAGTGAATCCTTGTACCCAGGGCCCAGAATTTGGTGTGACGCCCCTGCTCATTAGTATGGATGAGCTCTTCTCTCATGTTTCCCATGGGGCTCCTTCAGAGGTCATGCTCTGTGTGTGATGGTGGGGAGGTGGGGGGGGGGGGGGGGGGGGGGAGCGTGAACTATAGACTGGAGAAAGTTCTTTGAGGTTCTCTGTTGTTTGTGACCTTCTGGACCGCCATAAATAACTCCTGAGTTGCGCACACACACACACACACACACACACACACACACACACACACACACACACACACACACACACACACACACACACACACACACACACACACACACACACACACACACACACACACACACACACACACACACACACACACACCACTGGCCAAACAATTGTAATTGTAAAGACTCATATTTTCCTTCTCAAACCCTGAATTGGGTAAATAGCACCTATTGTGAATCCTGAGAGCCTTCCAAACCCGTTGAAACCAACCCAGCAAAACAGGTGCAGGATTTTAGGATTGAAACGCATAGATAGATGATAACTAATGTAACATGCATGTGCACACACACACACACACACACACACACACACACACACACACACACACAGACAGAAACACACACACACACACACACACACACACACACACACAGAGGCAATTCTTCTCAATGAACATAAGACGTGGCTGGCAATTATGAGGAAAATGATATCTCTGATTCTCAACATGGGGTCCAGGGACCTTGCAAAGGTTGCAAGGTTCCCAGCAAAAGGAGTAACAATTTAACTAAGCACTATTTTATATGCCTATTTAATCAGAAAATAGCCAAGCGATAATAAAAAGCTTGTTGTCCGGATATTTTCGCTATTTTTTGAGCGGTGCTCCTGGAAGGAGCTAAGCTCCAACATCTGGCTTTGTCCAGGACATGAAGCATGGCCTACACCTGGCCTACACCTGGCCTACACCTGGCCTACATCTGGCCTACACCTGGCCTACATCTTGGCCTACATCTGGCCTACATCTTGGCACAAAGCGCTCAAAGTGTGTTGTACGCCTACTAAAAATGTCCGGTCTCTGAAGCGTAATCCTTTTGGACTGTGTTTTGACTATACTTGTTTATATTTCTGTCTAATAAAATATTCAATCAATCAATCACATAGTTTCAGATGGGGGTGGGGCGTGGCCAAATACGTATCAATTTGGACGTTCCTCTTCCTTGGCATAGAAATGTTCGAGAACGTACTCTACTCAATGGTTCTCTGAAAGTGAGGTACAGGCCCAGGGGTCTTGAGGGGGTTCCGCAGGGAAAAATGACCAAATCACAAAATCAGTTTAACCCAAATCTACAAGCTCGCAACGCCTTGTGATTCTGATGTATGCACAGCATTGTGAGCTGTGGGTTGAAAATCACGCCTATAGTGTGAAGTGAGATGTGCTATTCACGAGTTAATTTCATCAAGTGTCCTGCTAGGCGCTAGCCAATCACACAGCGTGTCCTGCGAAGCTTGGCCAATGGGACCCTGGGAGGTGTACAACAAACTTTGACCCATTTGTGCCCAGATGTAGGCCATATCTAGGCCAGATGTAGGCCATATCTAGGCCAGATGTAGGCCACATCTAGGCCAGATGTAGGCCATATCTAGGCCAGATGTAGGCCATATCTAGGTCAGATGTAAGCCACGCTTCTGTTTAAGCCAGACATTTTTGAAAATGTTTTCATGGGACCCTGGCTGGGCAACGGGGGGTACAATAAACTTTGAGAAGTTTGTCCCAGATGTAGGCCATATCTAGGCCAGATGTAGGCCATATCTAGGCCAGATGTAGGCCATATCTAGGCCATATCTAGCCATCTAGGCCAAATGCAGGCCACGCTTCAGTTTAATTAAAGGACAACTTAAAGGGTTCATATATTTATATTGTAATTAGAGAAAAGAAAAGATGAGTGTTAAAATGTTTCATTTACTGCTTTCTATCGTTTTAGCCTTTTTTAATGATTTCAGTGGTTGGGAGCATGTGTACAAGTGGCTAAATATGTATTTTTAGACACAATAAGCCCATTCCCAAGATGCACCACAATCTTTCGTGGGCAGATGTGACTTAAGGGGGCTGGTTGTGAAATAATAATAAAGAAATCACCGCCTTATTGTGTCTAAAAATACATATTTTACTTTGCGCATGCCCTCAAACACTGAAATCAAAATCGCTAAAACGATATAAAGCAGTAGCCTAAATAAAAACACTTTTCTCTAATTCACATATGTCAAAGTCAAGGCCCGGGGGCCAGATCCGGCCCGTGAATGAATTATCTATGGCCCCAGGATGATATTTAATTACTATTGGAACCGGCCCGCAGGTCGCAGCCGCACGCAAAACAGCGTAACACAACATGCTAAATGTTCAGATAAGGCCAGCCAACCACAGCACATTTCATACTTTCCTTAGACAGACAGTTGAAGCCATGCAGCCAATCACAAACCAAAAAGGGAAATTTGGATTTAGAATGGAGGATGTAAAACAGTGCGTTCATGTGTTGTGTATGCGGCCGTGACTCGTGCCGTCCTCCACATTGTCACAACGAAGCAAAGCAACACAAGCAACGCTGTACAGTTCAATGAGAAGAAAGTAATTTCCCCATCAAAATAAATAAACTCTGCATGCTTACAACGCATTGCCGCGATCCTTGACAGACACATCGTGAGTTTTAAATAAACATTGAACCAGTCCGGCCCTCGACTTGTAGCAAATTTTGTTTTTTTGGCCCTCTGTGTATTTGACTTTGACAGTCTAATTATAATCTAAAATATGAAAAAAAAGTAAAAAAAGAAGAAAAAACAAAACTATGTTGTCCTTTAAGCCCAGACATTTTAACACCATTTCAGCCATTTGTGCCAAGATGTATTGTAGGCCATATATTTACACGTTTTCCCCATCAGAATTGACCGAACAAAGCCAGATGTTGGAGCTATAGCTCCTTCCAGGAGCATCACTCACAAATGTTGACAAATATCTTATTATGGGGGTCCCTGGCACAACACAGGTCCGCTGCAAATTACGTATAAATATTTAAGAAGAAGAAGAAATCAACCACAGATAATTATCTCTTTTTATTCTCTCTACTAAATGAGAGACTCTAGGACCCGGCGGAAACTTTTTTTCTTCCCGGTGCGGCGGCGGCCTCTGCGGCTCGGTAGATGAGAGCAGGGGCGTCAATTGGGGTATGGCAAAGCTATGGCAGCTGCCATACCTTGGCTACAATATAATAAATAACAAAATGAACTTTTCATGGTGCCTGTTGCTAAGGTATGGCAACATGAGGGCGCGCGTGCAAGACACCAGTCATGTTGCCATACCTTAGCTTTTTGCCGAAGTGACGCCGCTGGATGCGAGCAGGCCGGTGTGAGAGCCGAGCAGCCAGCGGAGCAGCAGAGCCGGTAGAGAGCGGTGCGGAGCGGAGAGAGAGAGCCAAGGTGTCTGGGAGGTCTGACCGGGGCCTGGGAGCTGGGAGTCGGGACTGGAGAGAGGACAACAACACGGTAACTATAAAAACAACCTTCTTAATGCCTTCCGACGCGCCGCGGTTTGACCGACAAGAAGACAGCAATAAAATTACGCACGAACAAGTCGGCGCTTGCTTTGCTTTGCTTGCTTGCGCGTCGTTTCCAGAGGAGGCTACGTTAAAACACAACCAACGGCGGCGGGGCTCCGTTTGAGAGAGAAAAAAAAATATTGGTGAATACGGAGCGCTTTAAAACGCGGACACGGCGTGTGAACTTGAGGACTTCTTTGTACAGTAGAGGCCTACAGTATGAGAGGGGGGGGGGGCTTGGCAGGCAACTCTCCTGGCTGGCTGGTTTATTATTTTAACAGACGTGCTGGTGGTGTTGCGTCCATCTGATGGAACATACATACAGCTGGCTCTCCGCCACCACATGATGCATGATGCCCCCCCGCAGTAGCGTAGCTCTGGTCCGTAGCGTCAGACGGTGTTCTCTGTAACGCTATGTCACCGATGAGCCCGATAGAATGCCTGCGCACTCTCCTAGTCTGTGGTAAAAATATAAAATACGCTTTCGCTCCTCGCCGAAACAAAGACGGCTTTAGGGAGTTGAAAGCCTGCTTTCCTGGGTGGCAACACTCCGAGCCCCCCACTACACGTCTAAAATACAAGTTTTTTAGCCAGAAACCAACATATTTCACCGGAAGGCTAAATCTGGTCCATGGCATTTCCTATTGACAAGACCTGTAGAGGGCGCTGTGGAGTAGCTAAAACTTCGGGTGAGATATTTTCTTTTCTGGCCGAAAAGGTGTATTTTAGAGGTGAGGTGGGGGGCTCCGAGTGTTGCCACTCAGGAAAGTAGGCTTTCGACATCTCAGAACCGTCTTTGTTTTGGTGAGTAGCGAACGTGTATTTTGTATTTTTGACTACAGACGAGAGGCTGAGCAGCGAGGCTGTGAGCACCAGGGCTCCGCGGTGACATAGCGCTATGGACCAGCAGAGCTGCTGCCCCCCGCCGCAGGCACAGCAGAGCGCACCGTCTCGCCCCACACGCACACACACACACACACACACACGCACACGGTACACACCGTGCGCGGTACCGTCGCCGCGGCGACGTCACGGGAGCGCGCCTAATGGGGTTGAACGGGTTCGTTCGTCTGAGGACTCGGTGAGGAGACGCGCGCTCGTGTTTCTTTTTTTTTTTTTTTACCTGACCCAATAATCTGTCTGTCGTCGTTCGACTCGAGACAACAGCAGCACACACACACACACACACACACACACACACAGAGAGAGAGAGAGTACAGTAGGCTACACACGTTGATATGCCTTTTAATAAGAGGCAAGTAAGGCCAGCGTCTGGTGGTAGCTGTACATTGGGTTTCCTCGTTGCTTTGCAGTGTCTTCCCCTCAGTGCAACGGGTTCTCCTCCCACTAGTGTATGGCTTACTACTAAAAGCCGCTTTTCCAGATGCATGGCCGGGCTTTAGGGGTGGGGGCAATGCATGCAAGATCATATAGATATTCACTTAAGTAATGACTTACAGATGAGACGTCATTATTAAAGATGTCTTGCTTCTGTCATCAGATCTGTACACCTACATTTGGCATATTAGGCTGAAATTGTACACATGCTAGTAAAGTAAGCCTGATAAATGTACCAAACATGCACAAAATTCAACAAAACACAGGAAAATATATCTATTAATAAGTTTTGGGGAGAGGACCCCCCAGACCCCGGTTGGGGAGTTCCGCGCACCCCCCAAAAAGAAATCTCCTGGATTCTGACAGTCCAATGTTGACAACCCTGCATGGCCCCACTCCACTCCACTCCACTCCACCCCACACACTTGTGTCGGGTTTTCCACTACAAGGAACTGGGTATAGTGGTGTGAAAGTGGTACTAAACGGGGCAGGCAATGCATGATATATACAGTAAGTAGTAGGCTTTAAAGCCGCTTTTGCATATGCATGGCCCCACTCCACTCCACCCCACACACTTGTGTCGGGTTTTCCACTACAAGGAACTGGGTATAGTGGTGTGAAAGTGGTACTAAACGGGGTACTACTTGTGGGCAATGCATGATATATAAAGTAAGTAGTAGGCTTAAAGCCGCTTTTCCATATGCATGGCCCCACTGCACTCCACCCCACCCCACACACTTGTGTCAGGTTTTCCACTACAATGAACTGGGTATAGTGGTGTGAAAGTGGTACTAAACGGGGTACTACTCGTGGGCAATGCATGATATATACAGTAAGTAGTAGGCTTTATTATCTGAGTAGTTCCATGTGTTGCGTGTGATTGTGTGAAAGTTGGCCTACATAAGTGTCTTTTTACTCCAGCGACTTGAGCCTCTATTGGGCTCCTTTGGGCCGTGGGGCTGGGTGCTCTGCTGTGACTGGGGGGTGTGGTGGTGGATCCTTTGGGCCGTGGGGCTGGGTGCTCTGCTGTGACTGGGGGGTGTGGTGGTGGATCCTTTGGGCCGTGGGGCTGGGTGCTCTGCTCTGACTGGGGGGTGTGGTGGTGGATCCTTTGGGCCGTGGGGCTGGGTGCTCTGCTCTGACTGGGGGGTGTGGTGGTGGATCCTTTGGGCCGTGGGGCTGGGTGCTCTGCTCTGACTGGGGGCAGGGGTGTCGCACCAAATTCTGGGCCCTGGGTACAAGGATTCACTGCGGGCCCGTGCTTTAACTATTGAAAAATAGCAGATATACAAGCTCACAGCGCGGCACCGAGTGCCGCGCTGCGAGCTTGTAGATCTGCTATTTTTGAAAAATCATGAAAATCTTTGAATATTTCAAATCCTTCTGAGTTTTTTTTTTTGAAAAACCTATGTTTCTATGTCAGTGGAGCTCAATTCATGTGAAGGACCCCCAAAATGATATGTATTTGGCCACAGACCCCCATTTCAAAATATTGAGTTCCAGGGACCCCCCCAGAAGCAAAATTTTAGTTACAAATGTTCGCTTAAAAAAATACATATATTCAAAGATTTGCACACATTTTCACGACTTTTCAAAAATAGCAGATCTACAAGCTCGCAGCGCGGCACTCGGTGCCGCGCTGTGAGCTTGTATATCTGCTGTTTTTCAATAGCTAAAGTATAAAATAATTAAGGCCCCTCCACCACCTTGGTCCCTGGTAACTCAGTCCCACTTTCCTACCCCTAGTGACGCCCCTGACTGGGGGGTGTGGTGGTTGGTGGATACTGTACACCCGTGTCCTCCGCACTGCTTCCATACTGTACTCCTCCAAGCTGTGTTTCCATCAGCAACCCTGCCCTACTGTCCATTGTTAGTGGGTGACGTAGTGTAATAGGCTATACATCCTGAGTGGGACCCGCAGAGGGACATGTAATGTTCTGAGCTCCCAGGTCCAACACAATGAACAGAGTTAGTAGCAGGCCCTTTGCTTCTTCCTGCCGTACATCAGTCAAACGCTGCCTGTCCAACAGATCCTGACATCCACCAGATTCTTTTAAAAGACACCTGTGTGTGTGTGATTGATGGAAGGTCATGTGTGTGTGTGTGTGTGTGCATGTGGGCGTGCACGTGTGTGTAAACCTGTCATCGCTTGGAACTGGAGTATTTGCCGTTCTGCATGAGCAGAAATCCCATCCATCACACACATGCACGCACGCACACACACACACACACGCACACACACACATACACGCGCACACACACACACACACACACACACACACACACACACACACACACACACACACACACACACACACACACACACACACACCTGTTCCACAGACTCAAACCTCAGGCGTGTGTGTGTTGCCATAGACACATTCTCTACAAACTGAGATTACTTACATTTTCCATAAATTGTCCCTTTACGTTGCGTGCGTGCGTGCGTGTGTGTAGGAGGTGTGTCTCACTCAAGGTGTTGTTTTTCTGTCTGTCTCCCCCAGGAGAGAAGCACAACTGACTGACAGACAGACAGGTAGACCCGCTGCAGAAAGACGGACAGACAGACAGACGTACTGAATGAAGTCACACCTGGTACCGCTGGGGGCCTGCTCGTCCATGCTTTGAATCGCTACTCTTCTTTTCTTTTCCCTCCTTTTTTTCTTTTTTTCTTTTTTCTTTTTTTGATGGGTGGCTTTTTGCTTCCCAAAGATAGTTTGTGCCCATCAGGAGCTTCCTGCCATGCCGTCCAACATCCCCGCCGCCACTGATCCGTCCCAGACGCCCGAGAACGACACCTCCAACCACCCGGTGAGACTTTTGACTTTTAACAACTCCTTTATTCACAAAAAGGTCTACTTCATTAATCAGTTGGTCACAACCATCACTCTAAAACCACAAGAGAAAATTTAGAGCAATACATCAACAAAATTGATTCCCATTTCATCCATATTAAAAATAAAACCTTCATGGTTCCAAATATTTTTAAACGCATCCAAGTCTTCCATTTTTTTGTAGTACTTGCGCTTTGACTAAGTTCTTAACTCATTTAGTGCCACCCCTTTCACCACTAGAGGGCGCCCAGTGGCCATAGAAAATCCCATAGAGATATGCTGGTATATGCAGAAGCCCTGCAGCCATGACTTGCCTGAACACTTTCCTTTGTGCATGTACAGGAAGAGGATGAAGTTAGCTTGAAGTTAGCTATTGGCTACCAAGCATTTTAGAAGCCTTATTTTCGTCAACTTAGCCATGATTAAACCTTGCACACCTCATGCATGGGAAAAAAACAGAGAAGAATGAGCTCTAAAAAATCCAATGCAATCCTGGATTGCATTGGAGTGGATTTGTGCAGTTTGTTCACAGCTTTCAAACAAAAAAATCCGATTGGAAATCCGTTCAGGCATTCTTGAGATAATCGCCATTATGTTTTACATGTTATGTAAACAAACATGGCTGCCCTGTATGTTAGATGGGGTTGTATGGGGGTGGAACATGCAAAATCACGATTGAAATCATGTTCACTAGATTTGATGGGGTCCAAAAAAAAAATTTAAAAAAAATTTTTTTCAAAAAAAAAATTATTATTATTATTTTTTTTTTTATATCCCGAACTAGTCTCTGGGATGCGATAATATATCCCGAACTAATTCGGGATAGGCACTCAATGAGTTAAAAGCAATTAAACAGTCACACCTGTGCCCTCCATCATTTTTTTCTTTTCTGGTTAGGTATATTGCCAACTTTGCCTGTCCAAACAGGAAGTTAACCAATCTGCCCGTTTCCTTGTTAGTTTTCCCATAGCTAAAACCAAAAATGAGAGAGAGAGAGAGAGAGAGAGAGAGAGAGAGAGAGAGGGAGAGAGGGAGAGAGAGAGAGAGAGGGAGAGAGGGAGATAGAGAGAGAGAGATAGAGAGCGAGAGAGAGGGACATGCTTTTGGAATCCTTTCAATGGTTACCCTTATTATTACTTCTAGTACAGTGGTTCTCAACCTGTGGGTCGGGACCCCCAGAGGGCTTCCCAAATGATTTTGGGGGGTCCCCAGATGATTAGCTTAATGTGCAACATTGTTTTCTCACTCAACAGTAAACAAACCAGCATAAAGTTTAAGTATATTCATGGGTTGCATTTGTAGTCCTACACCAGCCATGTTGAGGACCAACACATGGTGGTCTGATTGGCATAGAACATAGTTCTATGCCAATAGGGTTAGGGTTAGGGTAACTAACTGAAACACCTGTGTTGGTCCTCAAGATGGCCGTTTAGGACTACAAATGCAACCCATGAATTGAGAGGGTATCTGCACATTTCTAAAGTGACAATTTGAGGACTTTTTTTAATACCTCTAAAACCAGTAAGACTCCCTAAATCAGGAGATGAGCGACCGTCAGGTCGCATACACAAACTTTAGAAGGCAATGGTAGCCAATCAGGATGGAATATGGGAAATGGGACCGATCCATGTTGATGACATGACTTTAGAGATAGTGTGTACCGCCTTGCGTGATTTTAGGGCAAAATCTGTAGGAGCAGTGTCCAAAAATGTGAACCAGCATAAAGTTTAAGTGTATAGAGAGGGTATCTGCACATTTCTTAAGTGACAATTTGAGGACTTTTCTAATACCTCTAAAATGACAAATTAAATATTGGTCAAATTGTCAAATATTAGAGGCAGAAGTTGCGAGGCGTTGTGAGCATGTAGATCGGCTATTTTCTCAATAGAACCGTGTAAAATACAAAATGTAATGTAAAATACAAAATGTAAAGCCTCAACTCTTGGTGCTTGTCATTATTTTTGGGGGTCACGGCCTGAAAAGGTTGCGAGCCACTGTTCTAGTACAGCACTACTAGCACACTGTAAAATCCTGTGTCTTCATTTAACCCTGCAAGACCCGAATTAATTTCTACTGGCCCAAAAAAGTTAAAAAATAATCAGATGGTGTTGTAGGAGTCCTAATCACAGGAAAATGTAATGTTAAAAAATTAATAATGTTTTTGTAAGGTTTTATAGCCATAAATCATAAATCATGCTCTAATTTGCATTTAGGGGATATTTTTCACAATAATAACACATGTACATGTTCTAGACATTCTAATGATCACAAAAAACAATATTACAGGCATTTTACTTATGTTTTAGTGAGGAATAGCTTCAGTTAAAAAGTGAGATGTTGTTGGTCCAGACGCTGGAATTTCAACTTCTCTGGGAGGTGTGAATGTCATTCTCTGTGGGGGGTATTTATATGGAAATATCGTGGCCAATGGCATTGTAATACTAAACAATAGGATTTAATGGTGATGTTAATGTGAAAAAAGAACAGGAAAACTAATTATACATTTTTTTTAAAAATGATTTAAAAAATGTTGCCAAAAAGCAACGCTGGGCCTTGCAGGGTTAACACCGTAGCCCTTCTTCTCGTGACCTAAATTAAGATCACAGGGGTTTACTGTAGCTCCAACCAACATTGAGCGGAGGGCGGTGGGAAAGGATGGGGCGAAGAAACGCGACACGCAAGGTCATGAACCAGATCTAAAATAGTATGACATTGCCAATAGACGCTCACACAGTCTAGCAAACAGAGCCGTTAGCTCCTCCTGAGAAAGGGTTTATTTTAGGTGACACACATAGAGAAGAGGCTTGTCCTGAAAGCGTGCATATTTCTATACGTGTGCGCGCGGAATGCGTTACACGCACTTTTGTGTGTAATTATTAAACTAATAGTCATTTATTTACATTCAGTACCGGGCTCTTTGCATTCCATAGTCACCTGCTCACTCACAGGTGGATCATTTCTAGTATGAAGCAGTCTGTCTAAATTCACTCACTCACTCTCACACACACACACACACACACACACACACACACACACACACACACACACACACACACACACACACACACACACACACACACAGGTGAAAAATGGGCCCTTTCATTTGCACCCCTAGAGCCCCGACTCAGCGCTCATAAATCTGGGAAAGTCTGAAAGCAATTCTGTAGCATGGCTATATAAAGACCTGCCACCGCACGCACGCACGCACGCACACACACACACACACACACACACACACACACACACACACACACACACACACACACACACACACACACACACACACACACACACACACACATGCTCAAACAGGTACATTTTTAGTTACACAAAAACAAGTTAGTTTTGTCCCCATAGATTTTGCTGTACCTCTTTAATCATTGTTGGAATTACACCCCCTTCTTGGGGGTGGGGAGGGGGGGTGGGGGGGGGGGGCGTACAGTATACATGCACACACACAGATGAATGTGTCTGCTTACATGCAAAAATATAATAGCAATACAGTTGAATACAGGTAATATTTAATATTAAATGTAGACAGACAATAAGACGAAAATAAAGTAACATATTACATTATTAACTAGTTGCGACCGAAGGTCGCAGTTTACTATGAGAAACGCCACAGCTTGTCCGTGTCCGTCCGCGTAGACGTGTACACATTTTTACGGTCTATGGGTTTGCCGCTCTGACATCATGCTCTGATGTCACTGTGATGTCATACTAACAGAATAATAATGATGCCCTGTTAGAGAGATCCCTGTGATGCCAGGGAAACAAATCCCTTTATGCCCATATATGGAGATATGGAGATCGCTGTGATGCCAGGGGAACAAATCCCTTTTATGCCCATATATGGAGATCCCTGATGTTATGATCCCTTACTAGTATATTACATTTTGACAGTAACCTGCCAACACGGTGAGTCTCCGCTGTGAAGCAATAGAAATGCCAATGTACAGTACAGTGTACAGTACAGTGTACAATGTACAGTGACAGGTTTAATGGTTTGCTTTAATTTCCCTCCCTTTTCTCCAAACGTAATAATTTAGTCAATTCTATCCCCACACTTATGAATACTGACCCCTACTGGTAGGTCTTCGTACCAATACAAGAATGCTCGCTCCGGGTCAAATCGACGCATAATATTCTATGATTTTAGTGAAAGGCATAGGCTAGTGAAAAACTCTCTGAATGCTGCCAGTAGCAGCTTAGCAGGATAGACAATGTTTGAACTGTGGTGGACGAAGGGACCCCACCTGGAAGCTGGAGAAGAGGATAGAAGTAGAGAAAGAAGACGGCTACTGGAAAAAGTTCACGTGATCTACTCCAGTGGTTCTCAACCTTTTCAGGCTGTGACCCCCAAAATAATCATATTTTAACTGGGGACCCCCAACCCTAACGAGCACTAAGATAACATGTTTCTATTGTGAAAATAGCAGATCTACATGCTTGCGAGGCGTTGTGAGCATGTAGATCTGCTATTTTCACAATTTCTGCCTCTAATATTTGACAATTTGTCCAATGTTTTAATTTGTCGTTTTAGAGGTATTAAAAAGTCCTTAAATTGTCACTTTAGAAATGTGCAGATACCTTCTATACACTTAAACTTTATGATGGTTTGAGTGAGAAAACAATGTTGCACATTATGTTAATCATCTGGGGACCCCCAAAATAAACCCACAGGTTGAGAACCACTGATCTACTCTACAAGCTCACAACATTGTGAGCTTTTAAATACTTTCACAATGATTTGCATGGGAAGGAGTTGTCATCAGCTTGATTGAAGACACGTTAGTAGTTGGCATGGGGAGGAGTTATCTTTGTCAAGTCCCGCCCATGGTTGTGCCCGTCTTTGCACCCATTGGTTGATGTTTCTTGGTTGGACAGAAATCCTGTCTCTCCATCCACTACCATTGAAATAAGGTGTTTTTCAGTTGCTTCCTATTGATGTTCTGTGTATTCAGTTCTTATTTTAAACTTGGTGACAGTAAAAAGAAACATCTCAGGTGCAGTATATTCACTCTGCATATCATGTTTCTTTCTCCAAAAATGATGTTTTAGCAAATTCAACATAAACAACCATATAAGGCGAAACTAGTGCAGAACAAGGCAAAATAGCCTGCTGGTTGGTCAGTCAGGGACCAACCAGAAGGCTGACAAATTGGGTCAATTGCTTGGTGATCAGGACAGGAGATGGCACTTGGGCAGAGTTGGCAAGTGGCAGGTTATAGTTGTTCCTGGTTGTCTTCTGCTTGGTCCAACCTCCCGAACTTCAGTTGTGCCAATCTTGTATATGAGTACATAAGGGTGAAAGTCTTGTGGACCGGTGTGAGCTTAATGTTTATGCCATTTGTTATGTTTTCCTTAGTTTCATAGCTTCATTCACCATCACCAACCTAATCTTAAGAGGAAAGTATCTATTTAGTAGCCTTCTGCCAATAGCTTCCTGGCTCCAGAGCTCTGTGCCAACATAGCAGAATCTAAAACAGTTCATAGTCTGACACATCAACCATCGTATTTATCCTGGATGGAGGTGTGCAGTAGTCTGCGATCAGCTCTTTGGTCTTGTTGATGTCGAGGGCAGAGTTTTGTGTCAGCATTCTCATAGGACTTCCTCTTCACCAGGGGGGAGAGGGCAGTGTGTAGGTAGCATTGTGGCTATGTCGTAAACATGCAATTTAATGTCATTGTCCCTTATTGTAGCTGCTATAGATTCTTATTATGGAGTAACCTCGCATACCAGGCTTTCTGGGGGAAAGCCTGGTGTTCGTTCACAACAGGCTGTTTGGTTTCCGCCTAAAGCGTGGAAACCACTAGAAGAAGCGGCGTCGCTTTGATTTGGTTCCCCCGTTTGTTTCCCCAATCCCTATTAAAATGCTCGAGTATCGTAGTGTAGTCGTGCCAGTCGCTAACAGTTGGACTAAAAGATGCATATACCAAACACATTTTTCAAAAACAAAACAACCCCGCAGCAAGGAGTTTATTAGCTAGGCCCTAAAAGTATGTCCTTGAGCGCAGGGGAATATTTTGGGTTAAAACTGAATCCGGTTTGATCTTTCCGGCAAATTGTAGTCCTTTGAGTACTACAACATGACGTGTTGTGGTTTCCGCTCCAGACCGGTTACAACCCCGAAAAGTGAAGTGATCCCAGACTAATTCATGGAGTAGCATATAACTGTCATGTACTGGTAGAACAGCATTCTTGCCAGCAATTATAATAATTAGGTTTGTCGTGTCCATACAGGGCCGGATTAAGACTTTGGAGTGCCCGTGGCATAGGCAGGTTTAGTGCCCCCCCCCAACACAAACCACCCCAGAAGCAAACAAGTCGCAGTGCTTCAGGACCATAGACAGCACCCTACTTTTACCCAGACAAAAGCAGTTCTGTTCAGGTCTATTTTCCAATCTAATCAAATTAGGTCAGCTACAATACATGACCAGTACAAGTTATAATAACATATTATGCAATACTAATGAAGTAACAAAATACAATCAATGAAGTAAAGAGCAGACAGTGCAGCAATTCCCTACAACCTCTTATCACACGCACACAAACAACAACAGTAGTAAAACTATTATAACTACTAGTAAGACGCCTCAGGGCGACATGCAACCTCGCCTGTAATCTGGCCAGTGATGTATATCGGACCAGTTACCCATATATGGAGACCCCTATTCGTTATGTGAAAGTCCTATGATGTCTAACCTCAGGGCGACATGCATCTGGCCAGTGATGTACGTATATTGGACCAGTTACCCATATATGGAGACCCCTGGTACCCATATATGGAGATCCATGTACTGCATATAGAGATATGCTGTCAGAGCCCAAACATGCTTACTGAGTTATTTGTTAAATCGTTATGTGAAAGTCCTATGATGTCTATGACATCTGACATCATACCCTTTTATGCCAATACATGGAGATCCCTGTCTGTAGAACCAGCCGTTAGTGTGGTATGTGGCCGATGTGGCCTCCATATATGGGCATTCCCATCATGAACACGAGACCTTTGTTTCTATGAAAAGAACGTTCTGAAAATCGCGTAACAAAGGGTATTTATTAAATGTAGTATATCAAATAATGTAATATTAAAATACGTTTTCACAGAGGATCAAAGGTTGTATGGTCATGATTCACTACAATCCTGGATGGCTTGGTTCGAGGCTTAAACATAATCGTTATAAATATTTTTTGTAAAAGTCTATGGGGAAAATTATTGGGCGATTTTTAAGTGACCCCAGTAAACCACTTCCGCTGCGATGCGCTATACTTATGTTTTTGGAGCGGTGGTAAACCGCTCCATAGAGTGGCTGTGCGTGTGTCTGTAGCCACTTTTCCTCAGCGTTTTGCCATAGTAATCTGTGTGTGTGTGTGTGTGTGTGTGTGTGTGTGTGTAGCCATATTACATCACCAATTACATCCTAGACCTATCTGTAGCCACTTTTCCTCAGCGTTTTGCCTTAGCAATGTGTGTGTGTAGCCTGTATTACATCACCAATTACCAATTGAAGACGTTATGCAAGCACAATTCTTCTTCTGAGCGGTGGTAAACCGCTCCATAGAGTGGCTGTGCGTGTGTCTGTAGCCTTTTTCCTCAGCGTTTTGCCATAGCAAAACGTGTGTGTGTAGCATAGCCTGTACATCCTAGACTCAAATCCTAGTCTGAAGACGTTATGCAAGCACGACCACCGCTCACTTCACATTGGGTGTGATTTTTAAACTGCTGAAGAAAGTCCAAAATGTGCATAAGAACGCAGTCTCCAAGAACTTCATTATGTCTGAGTGACGCCTGGTCACGCATTGTCAGGTCTTGGGTCCTCCAGTGCTAATGCCATGGAGTGACTGGATGATTTGGCTGCTGACCTGTGTGAGCAAAGCTCTACAATTACTGTAAACTAGCCCTTACCCGTTCAAAGATATGAGCTCCGAAATGATGTGCAGTGTGGGGGTTATGGGATGTGCACTGTGCACACAGTATATGAGGGATGGAAAGTAACTTTAACTGGTGCTTGCATGATAATATGTAGGAGCATCAATGTAAGAAATACCCGTTTCGTTTAATGGCTACAGAGATACTGTGTACCGATCTGCATGATTTTGGGACAAAATCTGTAACAGGGCAAGACAAACGACCCCCCTCCCCGTGCACACACACAGAGCTGGTTAAACATGTTGCCTCATGCTAGATGCAGAATAGATATGCCTCAAGCTAGATGCAGAATAGATATAGACACACCATAAAAATGCTAATATACAGCATATGATTTGTGAAAGTGACAAACGGGCTTCACAGTTATGTCAGGTGTGTTCATATGCTAATGGTGATGCGATTTCAGATCAATTGCTCCAGCCACTGAGGAGAAACGCTGTGACAGACACTCACTCAGACAGACAGACAGACAGACAGACAGACAGACAGACACTCACTCAGACAGACAGACATTTGGAAAATTATATGTTTGATGTCTGCGTATACTTATATACAAAGGCCACATTATTTGAGATTCTTTGTCAGTAGGTTGCCATTGTGATGGTGGTGTTCAGGAGAAAAACATTATAAACATACAAAGGGACTAGATGACATGAAAGACCTCTTCGGTCTCCAAGGCAGCAGTTAACAGTATTAACTCACGTGACGATTAATTGTCACACAAATAATTGTGTTTTTGTCTCTGATCACTGGAACATATGAATAACAATTACATTTCTGTTTGGCTTTGAAGTTGCACAGGGCAGATGTGACAGATAACCTAAATTAACCTTATTCTTTAGACATTTGTAGTGGAAATAGCCGATCTACAAGCTCACAATGCATGCGTTGTGAGCTTGTAGAACTGCTGTTTCCACTACTTTTTGAAAGTGTTTGAAATTATATGAACATTTCTCAACATGGAAATGTTAATGACGATTATGCAAAATCATTGTGATTACCTCAAATAATTGCAATTAGACGTTTATGCAATAATTGTGACAATTCCACATCCGGGTTCGGTTCCGTCAACTGTTGAAAAATGTAATCTTGAAACTAATTTCATGGGTCCATTATTGTTCGGACCCTCATTTTGAACACGTTACCTTTTGTAACTTGCTCTTGACAATAAGCATTGAGTGCACTCTTGTGGACATAACGGTACTGACAGGTTCTGACATTAAAATATAATTGTCACATAAGGGCATAAAGTGTCACTGGCACACAACATCACACAACATGGCCACAGACCACCACTAGTCAGGTGGTGGTTCTGTGGTCAAATGTATGTTCATTTGATGGCCTTGACTTTGAAAACCACCGAGGAAGACCAAGGGAGTGGCTGAGTGATAGTCAAAGTAGGTGAGGATGAGAGAAGAGATGGAAGAGAAGAAGAAGAGAGAGAGAGAGGGAACTAGAGAGAGTCAGATAAGGATGGAAGGATGGATGGATGGGGAGAAGGAGAGAAAGAGGACAGTCTGTCTGCTACCGCTGTTCGTCCGGGTAGCA
This sequence comes from Nannobrachium achirus, assembly GCF_963921795.1. Taxonomy (NCBI): domain Eukaryota; kingdom Metazoa; phylum Chordata; class Actinopteri; order Myctophiformes; family Myctophidae; genus Nannobrachium; species Nannobrachium achirus. The sequence continues at coordinate 60,767,662 of NC_137823.1, forward strand.
GTCTGGTTGCTTGGCAACTGTGGTCGCCCAAAATAACCTGCCAGGAGACAGAAATAGCCCAGAGATATACGGACAGATTGGTGTGTGTGTGTGCGCGCGTGCGTGTGCGTGTGCGTGTGTGTGTGTGTGTGTGTGCGTGTGCGTGTGTGTGTGTGCGTGCGTGCGTGTGTGTGTGTGTGTGTGTGTTCAGCAGATATGGCAGAGTGCTTTTCCATGCGTTTCACAGTATATTGGACTCAGTTGAACCAGATAGTGTTTTCTTGACTCAGCTGTACTATACTGCTATAGCTATATTACCGTGCTTCTCACAATGATGGGGGTCCAGGGACCCTCAGCGTTCCTTGAGGGGGCTCCAAATGGACCATTACAAGGTCTGTTACTCTGAGAATGTACACATGGAACCAAATGGACTGGTAAGTCCATTTGTACACTCTCAGAGTTAACGGGGTCAGGGATATGGAAATTAAAACGTGAGAACCATTGATATAGAGTAGACTGTTTTTGAAGCGTTTTATTATTTTATCTCTTTATTATAAGGGATAAAATAATCCCTATTGTTTGTGTGTGCGCGCGTGCTTCGTGACACTAGCATACCGCCTGCTCGCCGCGGGCAGCCAAAGCCATTACCGTGTAGCAGCCCGGTTGCTAGGCTGCGCATCCAGGCTAGTAGTGACGTCACAGCGTTTAGTCAGCATGGCGGCGGGCCGGGCCCCGTCGGAGACGGTTGCTAAGCAGTTTCCTTTCCGTAGCAACCGTCTACCACACACACATGTCACGCTGAACACAGGATGGCGGGAGAGAGGAGGAGAGGAGGAAAAAGATGGAGAGAAACGGATGGAGGAGGAGGGGAAATGGCGAGCGAGCGCAAGTGATGGGGGATCAGGTTTAGTTTCAGCACTGTGGGCAACGATCCCCCGACAAGGCCGTCCTTTTGTCTTTTTTTGTCTTTTCTGTTTGAGAGAGGCAGAGCAGAGAGCTGGGAGGGAGAGAGAGTCGAGCACGAGGGGAGGAAGGCGCTGGTGTAATTCAATCTGAGGTCGACTGAGGACGCGTGGCTCCGGAGGCAGGGAGGGGAGGTCTTAATCACTTGGCCATCGGCGGGCCACCGGATCAATTATGTTCCAAGGCAGTGCGGCCCAAGGGCACCTTTTTGAGTCTGCATTTACTGTACTGCCTGTACTGTACTGTACTTCCTGGGTCTGTATTTACTGTACTGCCTGTACTGTACTGTACTTCCTGGGTCTGCATTTACTGTACTGCCTGTACTGTACTGTACTTCCTGGCTGCAGCAGCTGAGGATGCACAGCCAATCCTGGAGTGTTTATCCACTTAGACACTCTGTACTTAGTAAAAAAGGACCTGAGTTGATAGCCTCGCGTTGCCAGACTACAGTATATCACACACTGCTGAGGGCAATATATTTATTATTATTATTATTATTATTTTTTTTTTGCACCGGCACTCTGGCCAACGTGAGGCTACTGAGTTGAAAATGTACTTGGTGCTCTTTTGTCCGTCTATACCAGATCTCTTCGCTGAAAATAGCAGATCTACAAGCTCAGAACTTGAGTTTGGCTTGAGCTTAGCTATTTTCTGCGAATATTTCCCTCAAGTGTCTAATGTAACTCTTGAGAGTTAACACTAGGGCTGTCACAATTATTACATAATCGTCTAATTGCAATTATTTGACATAATTGCGATTATTTTTCATAATCGTCATAATCGTTTCCATGTTGAAAAATGTTAGTGGAAATGGTAGAAATAAGTAAAAAATCGTGGAAATGGCAGATCTACAAGCTCACAATGCGTCGCATCGGCTATTTCCACTATCAATGTTCTTTTTAAAGTTTAAAGTTAACAAATATGTCAATAATTTCTTTGTATATTTAGGTTATGTGTCATATCTACCATGTGCAACTTTAAAGCCTAAAAGCCAAACAGAAATGTAATTGTCAACAACAGAAACATAATTAAACCGTTAATCGCAATTATTTGAGTGACAATTAATCGTCATGTAAAATGTCATAATGGTGACAGCCCTAGTTAACAACACTTGGTGATAAAAGGTATAATACAAGTGGAGTACTAAGTACCAATAAGTAATAAAGTGTAGAGAATTTACCCCGCGTACAGAAATAAGACTGTTAAATCATTGCATGCCAGGCCCGATAGTCCCGAGATTATTTCAATGTCTTTCCCCGCTAGGCCCGATAATCCCGAGGGAAAAAAAAAAAAAAAAAACGTTTTTGGACCCCAAAAACTTTAGTAGGCATGATAGCAATCGCGAAATTGCATGTTTAACCCCCATAGCAACCCCATCTTTCAAACATGGCAGCCATCTTTGTTTACATTTTAGGAAAACATAATGGCTGCCAGGGGCGCTGGAACTCCCAAATCCCAAGGGGAGCTGAGGCTGGAGGAGTTAATGCGTGCGGCCTCTGGCCGCACGCCGAAAATTCACGTTTTTTATCCGTTTTTGGGTTATTTTTATTACGGTTTTGGGTGCTTATTCCCCGCACAACGGTGTATTTATTTATTTATTTATTTATTTGTCAGGGACAAAGCACATTGATCAACATGTCAGTTTTTCAACATCAATGTAAATATGCCAGATTTAGCCATGAGCTAATTTTCATCTGTAGTCCCTGGGCAGGCTGTACAAAAGTGATGGTAAGGCTATCCTTACAAAACATACAATACATACAATATAGTACAAAACAAAACAAAACAGTACAGTACAACATTAAGGGGACATACTTATAGCAAGTTGAGTGACTCCAGTGCCAGATGGAGCCGATAGTTACCCATGATTGTAAGTTTGACTTGCTCTAAGCCACCTCTTACGGCCAGAGCCGATAACAGTAACATTTTAGAAATAGTAATAGTAAATAGTAATAGTAAATAGTAATAGTAAATAGTAATAGTAAATAGTAATAATAAATAGTAATAGTAAATAGTAATAGTGTAACAAGGAGCTGTATAGTTACTAGTTATTTTAGCACACAGTGCAACACACAGCACGCATGCACACACAGTCACTCACGCACACACTACAAAATCGGGTATTATTTTTGTAACAGTTTTCTACTGTTTTTTATTCCCCATATACGGTGTTAGTTTGCGTATAGACAGTTTCTAGTTCTCAAATAAATAGACTTTGGTGTGCCATCAAAGCGGGATTTAAATTTGACTTCCCTTTTTTCAACATATTTTATTCCCCAAAGTCAAATACATTATTGTTTTAATATAGCTCTGTGTGTGTGTAGGCCTATACATAGGACTATTTAAAAAAAAAAAAAAAAAAAGGGGGTTTTTTTCTCCCCACCACCAGGGGAGCTGCAGCTCCCTCAGCACCCCACTTCCAGCGCCCCTGATGGCTGCTATCTCATGAATGCCTGAACGGATTTCCATTCGGATTTTTTTGTTTGAAAGCTGTGAGCAATGTGCAGACACGTGGTGCATTATCTAGGCATGGGTGTGCATGATCCGTGCACTATGAATTACATGGAAGTCTATGGAGACAGGGGCAGGGGAGAGTACGAAGGTATTGTTAAATGGCGGGGAATGTGTTAAGGTAATTGTGAATAATGTGACCTAAAAGCCTTCAAAATGGAATAGAAGACGATAAAATTATTTTATTGAAATAAGCTTGCTCGCCAGCTTACTTCCATTGCGGTCCTCCTTGTGCAAATATGTGCATAAACTGAGTGGCATGTGTTGCAGTCAGAGGTAGCAAAGACAAACAGAAAAGTACCGTTAATTATGTCAACATACTGTACTAGACTAAAATAGCAAAACACGACTTCGGTACTGTAAATGGAACATGTTATGACTCAACTAATTAATGGTTATAATTAGGTCCAGCTGCGCACCCCTCTCTTAAACACATGAGCCATAGCTATTCTGGGGCAAACATTTGTAGAAAATAGATCAGCTATTTTCGCCAAAGAGATTTGGTTTAGAGGGAAAAGGGGAGGGGCCTATTATAGACCCCTGGGGGACTCATGTCAACTAAGTATATAGGGTTTAGGTGGTTAAATACAGTCGCTTTTTGGCGAGGTTGAAACATAGTTCTTTGGCATAGGAGAGACTGACGGTCTTCATGCTGACTTTCCTTCATATCCTTCATTTTCTCTTCATCTGCTGTCTTGTGGGAAGGAAGCTTCTGACAGTTTGGGATGGGATGATATGAAAATTTCACATCACGATTATTGTTACAATAGAAATCGTGATTTATGATATTATCGTGATAATCAAAATCCATTATCCTGGGACGGAACGGGAGGCCGACATGTCGCCACTCCGAAATTGACTTCTTATTGTCGGAGTGGCGACACTCCCATGGGCCTAAGGTTTATGGTTAGGGTTAGAGATAGGGTTAGTGTCGGAATGGAGACATGTCGGAAAGGAGACATGTCGGAGTGGAGAGATGCACTCGGACGAAACATATGCCCAAAAAAAAGCAGATCTGCTATTTTTTGGCAAAGACATTTGGTAGAGAGTGAAAAAAAGACTGTATCAAGTACGTATATTATGAGTACGTTTTACCAATTATAGAGGGTTTAGGACATAAACCACCTAAACTTTAGGTGGTACCGGATATGCAGCTCGGCAAATAAAAGGTGGATTGATCCCAGTGCATGACTGAGGACGATATCACGATAAATTAAATCTCCAAGATACGATTATCATGAGTGGGTTTTTTTCACAGTAAATGATAATATCGCTTATTGTCCCATCCCTACTTACAGTAGACATAGTGAGATGTAAAGCCTAACTTATTCTGTGTGAAACAAGCCGTGATTTATGCTTTGTCGCTTACATTGTGGTCAGTAACGGTTAATACACAAGCAATGAACTTACTGTAGTGAAGACTGTATTTTTCATTTTCATTGTGCTCCTTAATGGCCCATTGATTTTGTCACATTTGTCATCATAATATTTGTTTTGTTAGCGCAAAGACCTTACCCGTTCAAAGATATGTGCTCCAAAAAATATGTCAAACGCACCCGGTGAAAGTGTGTGAGAGAGAGAGAGAGAGAGAGAAACATTCCTAACTGTGAGAGAAAGGGGTGTGTGTGTGTGTGGGGCTACAGATCCCATGGCCTGGAGGAACGGACTGTAACCCTGGCAACAGACAGCAGAGTTCAACAGAAGTGGTTAAGAAAACGCTAAAAAACTGCTTTAATTTGGGAGAAATTAAATTTGGGCTCCGTCAGTGTTGGTATAATGCTAATGGCCAATACCATGTGAACTTTGGGATCAGTTGCTGAAGCGAGTGAATAGATAAACGTAGATAAGCGTGAGCGTTAGAGCGTTAGAGCGTGAGCGTTAGAGCGTTAGAGCGTGAGTTTGCTCCTTTATTAGTAGGATGTCGCCTTTATAATAGAGCCTGACCGATGCCATATTTTTTGACCGATGTCGATGTTTGCCGATGGTGAGTGCTACACCACCGATTGCCGATGTTTAACCCATGTTTTGTATTAATATAAAATACCGGTAGCCAAAATTTCAAAAACGTCTTGCCTTTTTTTTACCAATGGTCCGGGGACCACCAGTGGTCCTTGAGGGGTTTCCAGGTGGTCCCCAGCAAAATGATGGAAATTTGGTAACCAAATGGACCCTTTAAAAGATCTTTAACTCATGAGTGTAAAATGAAACCCAATGGATCCTTACGGGAAACGACAATATATTCTTTTTTTATAGTTTTGGGTCTGAGTGGCTAAATGTCATCAAATGGTGGTCTAATATTACTTAAAACGGGCTCTACTTTATAACATGAATTGCAACATGATTGGCTGAATGTCTCGATCTGGACCTGTGTGTGATGTGATTGGCCCAGAGTGAAGACGGAGCGGACCAAGACAGTCCAGAGGCGGGGACGCCGGCGGCCAGCCCCCCCGCCGCCCCCCGCAGAGTGGGCCGTCCCGGCAGGAAACGCAAACAGCTGCTTCCTGTGAGTAATGTCATTATAGGCTGCTGGCCAAGAAGCTTTAGCCCGGCCACTCACTGCTTAATGGGTTCTACTACAGCAGATTGATTGACCGCACACACACACGCACGCACGCACGCACGCACGCACACACGCACGCACGCACGCACGCACGCACACACACACACACACACACACACACACACACACACACGCACGCACGCGCACACACACACACACACACACACACACGCACGCAACGCACGCACGCACACACGCACACACGCGCACACACACACACACTCATGCTCACACTCAGGGGCGTCATGGGGGGGGGGGGGGGGAGTGGGACTGAGTTACTAGGGCCCAAGGGGGGGGGGGGTCCCTGGAACTAAATATTTTGAGATGGGGGTCCGTGGCCAAATACATATAATTTTGGGGGTCCTTCACATGAAAAGGTTTGAGCACCACTGACAAAGAAACATAGGTTTTTCAAAAAACCTCAGAAGGATTTGAAATATTCAAAGCCCACATTTTCACGATTTTTCAAAAAATAGCAGATCTACAAGCTCGCAGCGCGGCACAGCACTCGGTGCCACGCTGTGAGCTTGTATATCTGCTATTTTTCAATAGCTAAAGCACAAAATATGAAGAACATTCATGGGGGGCCCCGCAGTGAATCCTTGTACCCAGGGCCCAGAATTTGGTGCGACACCTCTGGCCTGCTCACACTCACACTCATGCACGCTGCACGCACACAATACCAACCACACGTTTTAATGTTGTTTACCCAGGGAATATATGCTAAGCACGCGTGTGCTTTTTCAGTAATATACTCTTTCACAGTCATATTCACACCCCGAGAAGCTGCCCGGCACTACAAACACTGCCTTGTTGGCCGTCCAGTCCTGCCGGGAGAAGTCCAGGGTTAAGTGCCAGTTTCTTAGAGCAAAGAGAAAGTGTTAGGTCTTTGCAGTGGCGTCAGTTCAGCAAAAGCTAGGGTATGGCAAAAGGGAGTCCTCATGTGGCGTGCGCGGGTTTTGTCAGCTTTTCCCCCAGGTTTTCTACGGTTTCTTGGGCTGGATATGGCAGTCTGGAACGGTTGTTCGAGTGCAGCTAAACCTGGCATGTTGGTAAACGTGCCACAATTAACAATAATGCATTGCACCTGTGCAGCTGACCTGCGGAACCTGGGAATATACCATTTTGTCAAGATGGGGAGAATATAATTATAACCTTGTTAAAATGACCATTTTGTTAAATTTTGCATTTGTAGTTATTTTACTGTAATTTAACAACATAACAACCAGCACAGATAGACAAAGAGACATTCATGGATTTATATTTAACAGTAACTTTTACTTCCCCCCCCCCCTGGACCCAGGGTATGGCAGCTGCATACCCCTGCCATACCCAGTTGACGCCCCTGGTCTTTGCCTCTATAGCCTCCCCCCCCCCCCATCCCCATCCAACGCTTTCCCAGCCAGTCTGGGAATTTGAACCAGTGACCTCTACAGTCACAGGCCTGTTTCTCTAACTGAACCAGTGACCTCTACAGTCACAGGCCTGTTTCTCTAACCTTTAGGTTTTGTTTTTGGGGATACAAGTTTCACTTAAATGACGCTCTTATTTCTCAGCTGCATTCCATTAGAACCTGGTGGCCAGACCTGTTCAAAGCTCTGACGTGAAGGACTGCTGACCCTAATTGAATCTGTCTGGCATTAGAGGTGACACAGGTTTACACATTGAGATGCATTAAACTGGTATCTATAGTTTTGCAGAAATAAGCAACTGGGAATGGGAATTAATGCTTCTTTTTCCTCTCACACGGACACTTAACCACTTAAACCAGGGGTCTTCAACAGGGGTCCGGGACCCCTAGGGGGTCCTCAGAGTTACTACAGGCTGTCCTCCAAATCTTTGTGTGATAGAAACTTTTTTTCCCTCCTTTTTTATATTAACCACTTGAACCCTATAGCGTCCATATTCTGATAACTTTAGCCAAAAATACCAGATCTACAAGCTCACAACACCTCGCGCTGAGCTTGTAGATCGGCTATTTTCGGCGAAGAGCTCTGGTGTAGAGGGGAAAAAGAGCAGACCAAGTACAGAGTGAAAGGTCAAGTTTTTTTGGTGGTTCAAGTGGTTCAAAACACAAGCGGTTCAAAACACAAATTGACATGATTCCAAAATACACTGATGATTATGCTGTGAAAAGATGAAACTATATGGAATCTATGAACAGGTTGTGGGGGGTCCCTGCTTCGTCTCTCTCTCAACTAAGGGGTCCTTGGCCTGAAAACGTTGAAGACCCCTGGCTTAAACCCCATGTACTTAGTTGACTGAGTTCCCCATGATAGCTCCCTTCTGTTTTTGCTCTGAACTAAATATCCTTAATAAAAAATAGCCGCTCTACAAGCTCACAGCGCGTTGCATTTGCAACGTGTTGTGAGCTTGTAGATTTGTTCACACAGTGTTCTCTCCCTGCCAGAATAGGGACACTGGGGTTCATGTGTTTAAGTGCTTACTGTAAATGGAGTTTCTCTCTCTTTGCCAGCTGTCTAATCAATGCAGATGTAGTCCAAACCACAGGCAGATCCAGCGAGCGTACAGTAACAGCGCTACAGTATATGAAGAGCTAATTGAGACAAGACGCTCTCAACGTCCTCAGACCCAAATCCCTCTTTTTTTCCCCATGGTTCTTTCTCACTTTCTCTCAACCATCCGTTGGTCTGTGTGTGTGTGTGTGTGTGTGTGTGTGTGTGTGTGTGTGTGTGTGTGTGTGTGTGTGTGTGTGCGTGTGCGTGTGCGTGTGTGTGTACGTGCACGCGTGCGTGTGTGCGTACGTGCGTACGTACGTGTGCATGTGCTGAGCTGCGTTGTCTAATCCCAGTGGGTCAATACAGCTGATTAAACACAGGTCCAGATAAGCAGGTATACGGAGTTAACCAGCGTGCACGCACACACGTGCACGCATGCGTATGTTTGATGTACAGCAGGTCTGGTGATGCTTTGATGTTTAAAGGCGGGGTTAATGGGGTCTCTGTCATACACACATGCTTGCGCCCGCCTGCGCGTTTGTGCTTGCGCGCGCGCGCACACACACACACACACACACACACACACACACACACGTCTAGATAGATGGTTTGCCTACACATTATCATGATCCGTTTATATGGATTGTGGAAAAGAGACACCAGTCAGATGGAAACTAATCCTCATAGTTGATTTAACTCTGGGGGCTCTACAGTATCTCATACTCAAAAAGCTGTCATCGCCAGTACAACAAACGCAGTTGTCTCTTTCACAGTGTGCCCACATTTTGTAAATGTTACTTGGAGCTGTCTGTGCGCCCATGGGTGGGTGTGGTCAGGCAAATTGTTGCCGCATTGCTATCTAAGGGGGGTGAGAGAAAAGGCAGAAAGCGATAGCACTTTAGACCAGCTAAAACCTGGTCTAATGACTGGAGCAGTCCCAGTGCAGTGTATCCCTCTGTTTAGAGAGTGCATCATTGTTCAGATTACCATGTGCGCCTACACAGGCTGGTTTACATCACGACACTCATGTTCAACTTGGTACTGTAAATAACATTACTGAACGACTCAACATTGAGGTTCAAAAATATTATTAATGATCCGAGCCAGAATATCCCTATCGTCGTTGATTGATTGATTGATTGATTGAAGACTTTATTAGAAGTTTGCATAGGAAAAGGTACAGTTTCATGACGGTACAGTTCACTGGTACAAGGTCTACTAAAAGGAGATCCATGAAAAGAGTAAGCTTATTTCCACTGGAAACCATTGAAGTATCTCATATAACATTGAATGACAGACAAATAGAACACAGTACTATGCAGTAGATATGTAAAGAAAAAGAAAAAAGAAAACAGTAAGTCTAAACAAACAGTATATACAAAGAAGGGGTAGGGGAGGGTAGGGTTGGGCTAGGTTCGTTTTTTTACCAGTTGCGAACGGCTGCTGCCTGTAAGTGGTTTTTCAGGGCAATTTTAAAGGATGCTAGTGATCCACACTCCTTTATGACCTTCGGTAAGGCTTTCCACATTTTGGTGGTATAGCAGAAAAAAGAGTTTGACCCTTTGTTGGTTTTGACTCTGTTTTGAGTTGCCGGGTGGAAACCTTGAATGTCCAAAACCGTTTGTTTTGTATTTATCATTTTTAAAATGATTTAAACTAGTGAAAACAAGCTGATCTACAAGCACACAACGCCTCGCACCGCGAGGCGTTGTGTGCTTGTAGATCTGCTGTTTCCACTACTTTTGTGCGACGGCCTTGTGTGACGAAGCAGTGCTTTACTTTGCGAAAACATGTACAAATTTGAAACTTGGAGATACGAGGTTTCCAATGCACCACCCAATTTGCTGTGCTGGGGAGGCACCAAAAATGTTAATTGTTGACATTATTTTAAAGCACTTGATTTAGCATTTATTTCTCAATAAGAAATTACTAATAACAATAAGAGAACAGTTGAAAGCATCTTCCGAGCACCACTGAGACAAACAGGACAAGCACAGGTCTGTGATGGGCCTGGCAGGTTATTGTGGGCCAGCAATGAAATGATGGATAACATTGGCCGGGTTTCCAAAAGCAATTTTAGCCCATCGTAGCTCACGCATGGTCGTAGAGACCAAGTAGTGGAAGAAATATGTAACAAAAATAGGCTAATGTGTTCACTTCCGGCAGAAAGCGTGAAAATTTGCACCTAGGGGTATTTTTGTGCGCCGAATTCAAAAATTGGCGGTCCCAAGCACTTTTCCCATGGGATCTGGTGGCTCTAATTCACTTACCATACTAGGGAAAAAAGACCCCCCAAGAAATCTTCTTTAAATAGCATGTGAGGGGTCTATCTCGGGGGTTTTCATGATTCTAAATCCATTGCAAGCATTTGTTTTGCACGAAAAACATTCCTTGGGCAAGAAATGGACCCTACACAACCTTGAAAAGTGATGACTCATCACTAAACCATAGTTTTGTGGGGTCCATTTCTTGCCCAAGGAATGTTTTTGTGCAAAACAAATGCTTGGAATGGATTCAGAATCATGAAAACCCCCTAGATAGACCCCTCACATGCTACTTAAAGAACATTTTTGGGGGGTCTTTTTTTTCCTAACCCTAACCCTATGGTAAGTGAATTAGAGAAAAGTGAATTTGAGAAAAGTGCTTGGGACCGTCAATTTTTGAATTCAGCGCACAAAAATACCCCTAGGTGCAAATGTTCACACTTTCTGCCGGAAGTGAACACCTTTTTCACATATTTCTCCCACTAAAGCCCTGACCGTCATGTTCCCGCGTTTACATGGGTTCGGGCAGAGCGACTTGTTTAGCCCCCTACAACTACACCAACATTCAGATTTCACAAAGTGCTTAATAAAGTCTCACTCCTGTCTGAATACGGTACGGCTTTCTATAATTACCCGTATCCTCCGTGTTCTTTAATAAGAAGCCTTTTTATCCGATCGATGTTTGTGCCAAGCTTAAACGGTTGAAAAGTCATGACTCTTGCATCTTACTAATTGTTTCCCAAAACATATATATTAAGGTGCTTTTCACATCTAAAGCTAGTGGATTTATTCATGCACTCTTA
>NC_137823.1:60784200-60839200 GCF_963921795.1 Nannobrachium achirus
GAACCACTTAAGCACTATTGAAAACATTTCAACATTGTGAGCTTATAGATCAGCTATTTTTGAAATCTTTCACCTGATTTCTTTTTATTTATTTTTTATCCCACGATTTTTTTAACCCGTTTTTTTCCACCCATTGTCAATTGTCTACACTCTAATGTAGCCTAATCCTGGGCGCTACACTCCCTCTGCCAACCTGGGGAGAGCAACCGACTCATGCTTCTTTCTATGCTTGAGGAGTCCAAGACGCTTTTTTTCACCTGAGGTTGGACGTAGTGCGTGGAATTCAAGGAACACGTTATTCCAACCAGTTCCTTTCCCCTCCATCCAGGTGCCCCAGCTGGCCAGGGGGAGGCAGTATAGAGACCAGCCCTCAGGGCGACATGCGACCGAGGTCGTGCCAATTCTTGGCCATCTGGCCAGTGATGTATATCGGACCAGTTACCCATATATGGAGACCTCTGGTACCCATATATGGAGATCCATGTACTGTATATGGAGATATGCTGTGAGAGCCCAAACATGCTTACTCAGGTTATGTGAAAGTCCTATAGTCCTATATGCCCATACATGGAGATCCATGTCTGTAGATCCAGCCGTTAGTGTGGTATGTGCCGATGTAGCCTCCATATATGGGCATTCCCATATGAAGTCCTGTTAGATATGATATATGTACTAGTTCTACTTTTAAAACAATCTTGCACAAATAAAAGTTTTCAATATCCACTCAAAACTGTGTGAAATGTGAAGCACACTGAAACATGAATTACTGTACATTAATTACAGCTGGAACCATGGTTACTTGCAATATAACTTCGCTCTCTCTTCTTATGTGTTGTTTTATACTGTAGATGTACAGTATCTGTATAACTGTGTCTGAAATGGTATTTCCTTGAAACTGAGCATGTCTGTGTGGATGGAGGGGGTTGGGGTTGTGTGTGTGTGTTGAGGTGTTGTTATGTCTGCAGCCTAATTGAACTCTGTGTGTACAAATGGACCCTTACGGTCCACACCGTCTAGGATTAAACCCATTTAGGCCTAGAATTATTGAATGCTTTAACCAGTGTGCCGTGCTGCGAGCTTGTAGATCTGCTGTTTTTGAAAAAGTTGTGAAAATGTGTGCAAATATTTTAATATATGTATTTTCAAAGCGAACGTTTGTAACTCAAATTTTGCTTCTGGGGGTGGTCCCTGGAACTAGATATTTTGAGATGCGGGTCCGTGGCCAAATAAATACCATTTTGGGGGTCCTTCACATGAAAAGGTTTGAGAACCACTGACATAGTAGTCTCTCAAGAACAGACTAACTGAGCTCCAGTTAAGTTGAATCTTTGACGATGGCTGGCCAGACTGCTGACATAGAAACATAGTGTTTTCAAAAAATCGATTCAAAAGACACTTATAGAATTGGGTCAAAATTCTAATTTTCACAATTTTTCAAAAATAGCAGATCTACAAGCTCGCAGCGCGGCACTCGGTGCCTCGCTGTGAGCTTGTATATCTGCTATTTTTCAATAGTTAAAGCATAAAATAATAATACACAACATGTGTACCCGTTCTGAATGGGTTAAATTAACAGGATTTTTACTGTCTACGCCCAGAGCTGTGCGCTTGTCGCAGCACAATTATCCCCGAAGCCATTTTGTTCCAGCGGTTTGTGTTGCACGTTGCCTTTTATAGCTCTTCTCACCTGCTCATTACAGTTCTCTGCAGGCTTGTTAGCGGTTAACTAGCGCTAGCGTAGCCTTTGAGCTCCACTGCTCACCCATTGGTCTCCCCTCCTCTTAACTACCCACCCATAAAATCTGTTAGCCTGTTAGCGACACACCTATAAAGAACCAAACAAAACAAAAACGCACCCACCTCTCCAGCGAGCCACCGCCCCCAACGCCCCCACCCAACCCCCCTGAGACGTCGTGTGATGATGAGTGGCTTGCACAAAGTAAAAGCTCACTTTTAAGCAACTGGACATGGACATTGAATTAGCTGGAATGGGGTCCTTAAAATCTTTGTGTGATAGAAACCTTTTTTCTACATTTTTATATGAACCACTTGAACTCTAGCATCCATATTCTGAGAACTTTAGCCAAAAATAGCAGATCTACAAGCTCACAGGCGCTGTGAGCTTGTAGATCTGCCATTTCCGGCAAAGAGGTTTGGTGTAGAGGGGAAAAAAGAACACACTAAGTACAGAGTGAAAGGTCAAGTTTATTAAGTATTGACGGTTCAAGTGGTTAAATATCTGATAACACAAATAGGGTATGCATGCACATACGCCATTTTGTTCTACTTCTGGGTGTATTTCGACTTCCTTCACAGGTGTTACTGATGATACTAATTAAGGCTCTGTTTGATTTATTGTACAGTGGTTCTTTAATTTCAAGGACCCCCATAACTCTGTACAAATGGTATCAAATGGACCCTTGCGGGTCCATTTGCTTCCATTTGTACTCTCAGAGTTACACACCTGTATGGGGACATTTGGAACCCACTCAAGGACACTTTGAGACCCACTGGTGTAGCAGAGTGTTTCCAGTGAGCCAACATGCATAATAACATCACCCTGACTCTGTTTGACCAGAATGGAACAGACCCTTCATTAGTATCATCAGAAACACCTGTGAAGGAAGTTGAAAGACACCCGGAAGTAGAACAAAATGGCGTGTATGCATATACCCCAAAATACACTGATGATTGTGCTGTCAAACGATGAAACTATATGGAATCTGGGGGTCCCTGCTTCATCTCTCTCTCAGTTAAGGGGTCCTTCGCCTGAAAACGTTGAAGACCCCTGGGCTACTGGGAAGAAATGTCTTGTCAAGCATAAGGGGTCGTTCAAACAGTTATTTTGAGACTGCAATCACGCGCAGCCTCTGTTGATTCTAGCAGCACCAACAGGTTTTAGATTAATGAAGATGATACTTCTGTCTGCAGGCTAATTATTTGTGCAGGCGTAGATGTTGACATTCTTAGAGGTTACCTTCCCTGCTGTTGCTTTATGTTCATGTTATACTAATTAATATGAGCGCTTGTCATTTTATCATCTCTGTATGCCCCTCCTATCAGGTGTGTGTGTGTGTGTGTGTGTGTGTGTGTGTGTGTGTGTGTGTGTGTGTGTGTGTGTGTGTGTGTGTGTGTGTGTGTGTGTGTGTGTGTGTGTGTGTGTGTGTGTGTGTGTGTGTGTGTGTGTGTGTGTGTGTGATGAATCTCTGTATGCCCCTCCTATCAGGTGTGTGTGTGTGTGTGTGTGTGTGTGTGTGTGTGTGTGTGTGTGTGTGTGTGTGTGTGTGTGTGTGTGTGTGTGTGTGTGTGTGTGTGTGTGTGTGTGTGTGTGTGTGTGTGTGTGTGTGTGTGTGTGTGTGTGTGTGTGTGTGTGTGTGTGTGTGTGTGTGTGTGCGCGCGCTGAATGAAGGGAGGGTAAAGGAGTTCGTTTACACTGATCATCTACAGACGCTCTCCCTCGGGCATACCTGCTCTGTATTGCACTAACAAGGGCAGACTATAGAAGTGTGTGTGTGTGTGTGTGCACGTGTGTGTGTACGTGTGTGTGTGTAAGTGCGTGTGCATGTGTGTGTGTGTGGGCATGCATATACGAGTATACGCCTCTATGATGTCTGTGTAATATAATAGCTGTAAGGCGTTGTGTGTGTACTGTGCATTTATTTTTTATTTTTTTAGGTCCATGGTATTTGACTATTTGTCTTTGTGTGTATGTAGTTTAATTGCTCCATGATGTGTGTGCGGCCGTGAACGTGTGTGTGTGTGACAGAAAAAGAGAAAGAGAGTGTACTGTACAGTTTGTCGTTTACTTGCTCCAGGCTGTGTGTGTGTGTGTGTGTGTGTGTGTGTGTGTGTGTGTGTGTGTGTGTGTGTGTGTGTGTGTGTGTGTGTGTGTGTGTGTGTGCACGCGCGTGTGTGCTTATGTGTAATACATGTTTCTCAACCACTGTGCCTGGGGACCTTTGGTGTGCCCCTGAGAAGGGTCAAGTGTGCCCCTTGAAACTGCTTTAAATCCAGTATTGTATTTATCATTTTAAAAATGATTTAAACGAGTGAAAACAGCCGATCTACAAGCACACAACGCCTCGCACCACGAGGCGTTGTGTGCTTGTAGATCGGCTGTTTTCACTACTGTTGTGCGACAGCCTTGTATGATGAAGTAGGGCTTTACTTTGCGAAGAAACGTACACATTTTAAACTTGGAGATACAAGGTTTCTTCCCGACGGTGATGATATTTACACCCCCATATTATGTTGGTGTGACCATGGATTCTTGGGACATGAAAAGTGTGCCCATGCAGAATAAAGGTTGAGAAACACTGGCCTAACAGGTCCATGGTACTGTATTTGTCTTTGTGTGATGTATGATGTGGTTTAATAGCTCCACAGTGTGTGTGAGCGTGTGTGAGGGTTGTGATAATTACACGGTTGACGACAGACAGCGTAGCGTTCCAGTGAGAGTCTGATGGAGCGGCCGCGTTCCGATCCAGACTATGTTGTCCCTCTCTCTCTCCCTCTCCCAGGAGATGGAGAACTCTGACCCGTGTGTGAACGCCCCTCCCACCCCGCCGGAGGAGCCCGACCCCTCGCCCACCCCTCGCAGGAAGCGTGGGCGTCGGAAACTCGAGCACCCAGAGAGACGTACGTATGACACGCACGCACGCACGCGCACACACACAGACACACACACACACACACACACACACACACACACACACACACAGAGACGTACGTATGACACTTCACAGTCCTTCACTACATAGAACAACACTGACGCTAACCACTTTCCACCTGCCACCATCCCTATTTATTTGGCCATGTCATTTTATAGGAACCCTTTTTCAAAAGTGTCTACTTTTCAAAGAAATGCAGAAAGCTCACAGCGTGTTGCATCACAGCGCTTTGCATCACAGCGCGGTGTGAGCTTGTAGATCGGTTATTTACAAGTATGTAACTCTGACAGTATACAAATGAAACCAAATGGACCCATAAGGGTGGAGACCTTGACATTTTAAAGTTTGAGAACTACTGATTTAGACCAAAATGCAGGTTTAAATTGAATTATGCAATGAATCTCTGTATTAATGATAAAACAGGATTTTTTACAAGGCTCCCTCAATTGTATCACGATATATACGATACCTCTGAAAAGGCATATCGTGGAGACATTGTATCGTCTCAACGATATTTATCACCATATCGCCCACCCCCCAACCCCCATGCAGCTGGTTGTGCCCTCTTTGCTCTCACTGTGGAATGCCAGCAGTCCTAACGAGCCAATGTTTACCCACAGTTTGATGAATGTCTTGAGATGACATAAATGTAAACTACAAAGATTTTTATTTATGTCATTTTTTCACTTTGTAGTCTGAGGCTTTTGATGAATCGATGCAAAGAGTCACGTAGCTGTAATTGTGACAACTAGGCAAGGGCTTAACGTTTCTTTTTAGCTTGGATTGCAGTTCTTGAAACTAAAACCTCATTCTCTTAACAGTTCCTAAGAACCCCACACCAATAAAGCTTTTGGCCAGTAGTACACCACCTTTTCACTTCTCATTGTGTTCGCAAAACACTAAACGGCGTTGTCAGAGTGTAGATACAGTTCTCATTCCACTTTGACATTTCAGTCAAAACTGATTGTTTTTCTTTTCTCAGCTGTACTTGTACTGCATATGTACATTTCCCATTCGACATAGTCGGTCGTTGGTTGCTCATGGAAATGGATACCGTTTTCCCCCAGAGCGGCTGGCTGCGTGTAGCAGTGAAAAAATACATAATTAAATCAAGTAAAACAACCATACTAGGGGCGCCTGCTGGCCTAGAGGTCCAGGTGCATACCACACAGACTCTGATGTCTGACAGCGTGTCGTAGGTTCGAGTCCCGATCCCGAAGGCCTTTGCTGCGCGTCACTCCCCATTTCCTGTCAGTCTACTGTCTTATCAATAAAGACACCTGTCAGTCTACTGTCTTATCAATAAAGACAAAAAGCACCAAAACAAATCTTAAAAAAAAAAAAAAGTTTGTCCAGGAATTTCTTTGGTTATTTCTGTATCCTTTCTTTGACACGTGGCTGTAATTTGCTTATAGTTTATAGTTTCTCTTGCACAATTGGTATAGTCTCATGAGACACTATTTTTTCTGTTACTTAGAGTTTTGTGAATGAGGTTAGTGTTTCAGGAAATCCATCCAAGCGGTTGAGAAAGACTGTAAGGTGGATTTTAAGTCTTTGTTCATGGAAATTTGAATAAAATATTAGTCAAATTCAAGATAGTACAGTATGTAAAGTTTAAATGGGTGTAATAACCTCCACACTGAAGTAAAATTTCACTTTAACTTGAGATGTATTGGTGTAGTGTAGTGTTTCTCAACCTCCAGGGGGGTCCCCAAATTATTTTGGGGGGTCCCCAGATGATTAACTTAATGTGCAACATTGTTTTCTCACTCAACAGTAAACACAACAACATAAAGTTTAAGTTTATAGAGGGTATCTGCACATTTCTAGAGTGACAATTTAAGGACTTTTCAATTACCTCTAAAATGACAAATTAAACCTTGGACAAATTGTCTAATATTAGAGGCAGAAATTGTGATAATAGCAGATCTACGTGCTCACAACGCCTCGCGTTGCGAGCATGTAGACCGGCTATTTTCACAAGCGAACTGTGTTACACAAAATGCAATGCCTCAACTCTTAGTGCTCGTCAGGGTTGGGAGGGGTCACCAGTTAACTCATTGATTGCCAAGGCCCGAGTTTCCCGAGTTATTACAGTAGTCCCAGGCTGCCACAGCCCGAGTTTCCCGAGTTGGCAGCCATTTTGATTTTTTTTTTTCTTTTTTTTCAAAAAGATTATTTTAATTAAAAAAAAATCCAAAAATGCCTAAAATGTATTAGGCATGATCGCAATCGCGAAATTGCATGTTTAGCCCCATAACAAACACATCTTTCAAAATGGCAAAATGTTTGTTTTGTCTGACTTTGAAGGCTTCTATGTCATGAATGCCTGAACGGATTTCCAAGCGGATTTTTTTGTTTGAAAGCTGTTAAAAAGTACTGCACATATGGTGCATGATCTAGGCATGGGCGTGCACGATCCGTGCACTAAGAATTGATCCGTGCACTAGAAATTTAGGAACGTGGCATCCTGGTACTTGGCGGCCATCTTGAAAAGGGCAATCAATGAGTTAAAATATGATTCTTTTGGGGGTCGCGGCCTGAAAAGGTTGAGAACCACTGGTGTATAGTGTAGTGTAGTGTAGTGTAGTGTATTGAGAACCGTGACTTCCCTCCCCGCTTCTGTTAAACGTGAACAAATGGAGCATTTCCTGTAACTCTCTTTTCCTTCTCCTCCAGTCGACCCCGATGACAGGAGCTGCGACCCTAACCCCAAAGAGGTGAGCATATCATGTCTCTGCAGCCTGTTCTGTATAGTCAGCTACTGTATGTACAGTACAGTATACTGTATGTACAGTACAGTGTATACTGTAGCCACATGCAGGCTAGCCTGAATGTGACCCTTTTCCGCCATAGTAAAGTAAAGAGATGCTATGTTAGTTCACTTTGCGTATATAGGGAAGGTATATTAGAGGTATGCTTCTTTTGTATTGTATGCCCACAGCCATACGTGTTGTGTATGTGTGCATGCTCACGTGTGAATATGCAGGGGCGTCACAAGGGGTAGGAAAGTTGGACTGAGTTACCAGGGCCCAAGGTGGAGGGGCCCTAGTAACTTTAGCTATTGAAGAATAGCAGATATACAAGCTCACAAGCTTGTAGATCTGCTATTTTTGAAAAGTCGTGAAAATGTGCGCAAATCTTTGAATATATGTATTTTTTAGTGAACATTTGTAACAAAAATGTTGCTTCTGAGGGGTCCCTGGAACTAAATATTTTGAGATGGGGGGGGGGGGTCCTTCACGTGAAAAGGTTTGAGCATCACTGACATGGAAACATAGGTTTCTTGGCACACATTTTCACGATTTTTCAAAAATAGCAGATCTACAAGCTCGCAGCGCGGCACTCGGTGCCGCGCTGTGAGCTTGTATATCTGCTGTTTTTCAATAGTTAACATTCATGGGGGGCCCCGCAGTGAATCCTTGTACCCAGGGCCCAGAATTTGGTGTGACGCCCCTGTGAATACGCATAC
Organism: Nannobrachium achirus; assembly: GCF_963921795.1. Lineage (NCBI taxonomy): Eukaryota > Metazoa > Chordata > Actinopteri > Myctophiformes > Myctophidae > Nannobrachium > Nannobrachium achirus. The sequence continues at coordinate 60,792,343 of NC_137823.1, forward strand.
ACATATGCATGTGTTTGTGTCACTGTGTGCATGTTTGTTTGTGTGTGTGTGTGTGTGCGTGCGTATGCGTGTGCGTGCAGGGGGACAGTGGCAGGCTGCGCAGAAGGCCTGTTCCCAGGCAGACCTTCCAGGCAGGAGACCCCTACTACATCAGCAGGAGACAGAGGGACTGGCTCAGCCGCTGGAAAATAGAGGTGGGAGGAGGGGGTGAATATGAGCAAGATTAACCCATTTAGGCTTAGAATTATTGAATGCTTTAATCAGTGAAAAATATTTTTGGAAAAAGTCGTGAAAATGTGTGCAAATCTTTGAATATATGCATTTTTAAAGCGAACGTTTGTAACTCAAATTTTGCTTCAGGGGGGTCCCTGGAACTAGATATTTTAAGATGCGGGTCCGTGGCCAAATTCATATCATTTTGGGGGTCCTTCACATGAAAAGGTTTGAGCACCACTGACATAGTAGTGTCTCAACAACAGACTAACTGAGCTCCATTTAAGTGAAAAGGACCTTTTCTTTGACGATGGCTGGCCAGATTGCTGACATAGAAACATACGTTTTTCAAAAAATCTTAGAAGGATTCAAAAGACAAAATTCTAATTTTCACGATTTTTCAAAAATAGCAGATCTACAAGCTCGCAGCGCGGCACTCGGTGCCGCGCTGTGAGCTTGTATATCTGCTATTTTTCAATAGTTAAAGCATAAAATAATGATACACAAAATGTGTACCCGTTCTAAATGGGTTAATAGGCCTAGGATTATTGAATGCTTTAAAGCCATACTGTGTAAGTTGCCCAACTAGTGGTCATTAGCCCTATAGCAAACCGCGGTCGCGTCCGCGTCTTTCGTCCGTTTTTCGTACCTTCAGACCCCCGCGTCTGCCTCCACCTCGCTGAGATCTATCTTTTAAGGGGTCCCTTGTTCCTGTGCGTTCAGTAATTCCAGAGATACGGACTCCTTCACCCTGCCTGGTAGGCGAAATTACCTAGAGAAGGGATGGTACAAACGGGCGACAACAAATATGGCTGCCATAGCGACCCCACTTCAAGATGCGCTGTGATTGGCCGGCAGTTGTATAACCCTCGCTGTGATTGGCCGGTAGTGTGATGACGCAATTTTGGCGCGAGATCCGGTCCACGGCAAGGATCTCAGTTTACATATAGAGAAGGCTTTACAGGCTGAAATTCACGGCGCGGATCTTCTAAAACTTTTGTGATTTAATAGTTAGGAGAATTTTAAGATTTGTTTTATAAAAAAAGTTACATAGTACAACTTTAACTATTGAAAAATAGCAGATATACAAGCTCACAGCCGCGCTGCCAGCTTGTAGATTTGCTATTTTTGAAAAAGTCGTGAAAATGTGTGCAAATCTTTGAATATGTGCATTTTTAAAGCGAACGTTTGTAACTCAAATCTTGCTTCTGGTTATCCCTGGAACTATAATATTTTGAGATATTAATATTTTTTTACAGGGGTCCTTCACATGAAAAGGTTTGAGAACCACTGACATAGTAGTCTCTCAAGAACAGACTAACTGAGCTATTAACTGTTAAGTGAAAAGGACCTTTTCTTTGACAATGGATAAGCCAGATTGCTGACATAGAAACATAAGTTTTTCAAAACACCTTAGAAGGATTCAAAAGACACGTATAGAATCGGGTCAAAATTCAAATTGTCATGATTTTTTTTTTAAAACAGCTCTACAAGCTCACAGCGTGGTGCCGCGCTGTGAGCTTGTATATCTGCTATTTTTCAGTAGTTAAAGCATAAAATAATAATGCACCATAATGTGTACCCGTTCTGAATGGGTTAAAGACTGACTTTTTTACTTTGTCGTTCAACTTTGTTGCATGGCAAAAAATTGCCGATCTTTAAGCTCACGGCGCTGTCGTGGAAGAGACCAAGACCGGCTATTTTTTGGCATAAGAGAGACAGTGAGTGTGACTGAGCCCTTTGAAGTGAGTGAGTGAGTGAGTGAGTGAGTGAGTGAGTGAGTGAGTGAGTGAGTGAGTGAGCGAGCGAGTGTCTGAGTGAGCGAGTGAGTGAGTGAGTGAGTGAGTGAGTGAGCGAGGGAGTGAGGGAGCGAGAAAGCAAATAGAGTGAGCAAGTGAATGAGTCTGAGTTGTAACAGATATCCTAGTTTGAAAAAGAGATGATTTAGGCAAGCGTGTCAAATGAAGCATTAGTGTGTGCATGTATGACAGGGTGGTTGTGTGTGTGAGAGCGTGTGTGTGTGTGTGTGTGTGTGTGTGTGTGTGTGTGTGTGTGTGTGTGTGTGTGTGTGTGTGTGTGCGTGTGCGTGTGAGTGTGAGTGTGAGTGTGAGTGTGTGTGTGTGTATGTGTGTGTATAAGCAGATAACAAGAGAGAGAAGAGACAGATACATTATAGTGTGTATTTAACAGTCTGTCAGTTTGCATCTGTTTTACCACAGCCCTACACTTCAATCACGTACCTTTTGCTCGGTGCATAGTAAAATCTAGGGTCATAACTTAACTAAATTAATTACATTTGACCTGCAGGGAGTCTACAGGTCCATATCTTAGACCAGGGGTCTTCAACGTTTTCAGGCCAAGGACCCCTTAGTTGAGAGAGAGAGATGAAGCAGGGACCCCCACAACCTGTTCATAGATTCTATATAGTTTCATCGTTTGACAGTACGATCATCAGTGTATTTTGGATTCATGTCAATTTGTGTTTTCAGATATGTAACCACTTGAACCGTCAATACTTAATAAACTTGACCTTTCACTCTGTACTTAGTCTGCTCTTTTTCCCCTCTACACCAAAGCTCTTTGCCAAAACTAGCCGATCTACAAGCTCACAGCTTGTAAAAGCTCACAGCTTGTAGATCTGCTATTTTTGGCTGAAGTTCTCAGAATATGGATGCTAGGGTTCAAGTGGTTAATATAAAAAAGGAGAAAAAAGTTTCTATCACTCAAAGATTTGGAGGACCCCCTGTAGTAACTCTGAGGACCCCCTGTTGAAGACCCCTGTCTTAGACTTTAAATGAACACCTTGGATCTTGTGATGAGTAGCACACATTCTGGGTTGGTGAAAGTCATTTTTAAGTCATTGTAAAGACATATTGCAGACTGTATTGTATGTTATAGCTACTGTATGTTGTTATAGTGACTTTAAAGCCAGTTTAACAATTTAAACCCTACATACCAAAATCTATTCACCGAAAATAGTCGATCTGCAAGCTCATAGTAAATTGCATCGTGATGCTTTGTGAGCTGTTGTTTTTTCGGCTAATGTTTGCCTATTATGACAAGTCCAGAATAGGGACAATACCCAGTAGTTCATGTGGTTAAAATGGAACGCTGCTAGTCTATGGGAATGTTCACATTTCACTGTAAAAAAAGGGACATCCTTTTAAACCACTTTGAATCTGACTTCCCTTCTGGGCATGTCAGTATAGGCAAACATGTTCCAAAATGCACTTTTGAATTGGGTTAATAATATTGTGAATGTGATTGTGATCCTTGTTGACTTTATTGCTTGGTCTTTGTAATGTCATCACTGTTGTGTGGTTGGACTGTTGGACTCATACAGTACATCTTGGCCTTCATGGTTTTTGGAACATAATGATCGTCTAGACCAGCAATTGTAGTGAAAACAGCCAAGAGGCGTTGTGTGCTTGTAGATCAGCTGTTTTCACTACTTTTGTGCAATGGCCTTGTATGATGAAGCAGGGCTTTACTTTGCGAAAAAAAAAAATACAAATTTGAAACTTGGAGATACGATGTTTCTGCCCGACAGTGGCGAGGGAAGCAGCTACTGCATTAGTAGAGACATTTTGAACATGTCCATCTCCAACGCTAATTAAAAGCAGAATGATTAAACTCTCTCCAAACACCTCAGGAGGAGGGGAGGCGGAGGCTCCACTCGTCGAAGCCTCGTCAACTTCCATTCATGTCCATTCATACATAGAGCAGTTTGAGCCAAATCGGACTTTACCCAAACTGAAGTTAAGGGCTCTGCCCGCATAAAATCTGTTGCATGTCCGATCCGACTGATCTGGAATGTTGCGTTCATACATACTGTACAGCTCCGCTTGAACTCTGTAAAACCTCTGTAATCCAGTGCATGTCTTGCAACGAGCGCCTATAGCTTTTCACATGTGGCTCTCCCAGAAGACTAGCAGTCCATAGGAGGGTGTGTGTGTACCGGTATGTGTGTCTGTGTGTCAAGAGATAATCTTGCAAACCACTGGAGCTTTGCATGCAGTCACTGCCAGTTGGCCTCAGATTTGCTATATTTTACATGGAAAGTTCCCCCCAAAACAGGGACGCTAGGGTTCAAGTGTTTTAAGGTAAAGAATGGGAAACAACTTGACTCTGGTGTGATTTCCTTTCCCTCCATACAGTAGGTGTTTCACTGTGCTGTGCACATATCCAGCACATTTTGACCTTGTGTTGCCGCAGCGCTGAAATGTCGATGCTGTGTTTTTTGGCAGTGTGTGTGTGTGCTTTTTGAGACTTGAGAAACACACCGTTTTATACTTGTAACATGTTTTGTTGTTGTTTGTCCTTTGGCTTAACTCATTTGCTGCTATGGCCGAGGAGCCCGAAAAAATCCCGATGTACGGCCCTGCCATGCCCGAGGAACCCGAGAATTTCCCGTTTTTGAAAAAAAAAAAAAAAATCTATTTTTTTTTTTTCAAAAAAAATGTTTTGACCCCAAAAAATGTAGTAGGCATGATAGCAATCGCGAAATTGCATGTTTAACCCCCATAGCAACCCCATCTTTCAAACATGGCAGCCATCTTTGTTTACATTTTAGGAAAACATAATGGCTGCTATCTCATGAATGCCTGAACGGATTTCCATTCTGATTTTTTGGTTTGAAAGCTGTGAGCAATGTGGACACACGTGGTGCATTATCTAGGCATGGGTGTGCATGATCCGTGCACTATGAATTACATGGAAGTCTATGGAGACAGGGGCATATGAGAGTACGAAGGTATTGTTAAATGGCAGCAAATGAGTTAAAGGAAATCAAAAGGTTTGAAAGAAACATATGGGGATATAATAATGACAGTTCACATGGTCCAATAAATTCCAGATTGTCTCTTTAGGCTGCAGTTGAAGACGCAACATGTGTGTCTGTGTGAAAGATGGAGAGAGAGAGAGAGAGATGAAAGCCAGACTGAGAGACAGAGATGTAGAGCAGAGTTTGGTGTGTGTGTGTGTGTGTGTGTGTGTGTGTGTGTGTGTGCGTGCGCGCGCGTGTGTGTGTGTGTGTGTGTGTGTGTGTGTGTGTGTGTGCGCGCGCGTGCGTGCGTGCGTGCGCGAGTGAGTGTGGTTTCCTGTGAACCGTGATCTTCTCACCATCATAGTGTCTTTGAAACACTCTGATCACTTCCTCATTTAACCCATTTAGGGCCTAGAATTATTGAATGTTTTAACCAGTGAAAAATAGCAGATATACAAGCTCACAGCGCGGCACCGAGTGCCGCGCTGCGAGCTTGTAGATCTGCTATTTTTGAAAAAGCAAGATTTTCTTTTGCAAGTCTTTGAATATATCTATTTAAAAGCGAACATTTGTAAATCAAATAATTGCTTCTGGGGGGTCCCTGGAACAACATATTTTGAGATGGGGGTCCGTGGCTAAATACCTGTAATTTTGGGGGTCCTTGACATGAAAAAGTTTGAGAACCACTGATTCAGAGGAAGGATTTAGAAGTCAGATCAAAGATCGGGTCAAAGATATTCATAGACTTGCACACATTTTTACGATTTTTCAAAAATAGCAGATCTACAAGCTCGCAGCGCGGCACTCGGTGCCGCGCTGTGAGCTTGTATATCTGCTATTTTTCAAAGGTTAAAGCATAAAATAATGGTTAAAGTGGTTAAAATCTAACGCGACTCGGGCGCGTTCCAGGTATTTGAGAGTTAATAATAATGGAGACCATTACTCTCTGACTGGGGTATGAACGTGACTAATGGCCTCTCACATGTCATTTAGTCTTGCTGTTTCATTTATCATTTTTAAAATGATTTAAACAAGTGAAAACAGACGATCGGTGCGAGGCGTTGTGTGCTTGTAGATCGTCTGTTTTCACTACTTTTGTGGGATGGCCTTGTATGATGAAGCAGTGCTTTACTTTGTGAAAAAAATTACAAATTTGAAACTTGGAGATACGAGGTTTCTGCCCGACAGTGACTGTATGCATGTGACTAATGGCCTCACATGTCATTTAGTCTTGCTGTTTCACACAATGTCACTTTCATACCAGAAATATCCCCCAAAACAAAGACGAGTTCACAAGTTCTAGTGGAGTCGAGTCGTGCGTGAGTGCGTGTGCGCGCACGACGTGCATGTGTGCAGCGGTGTAAAGTAAATTTACTTTACATTTACAGTTTTGAGGTATTTGTACTTTACTTGAGTAGTTCCAGTTTTCTGTACTTTTACTTCTACTCCACTACATCTCGGATCCAAGCATTGTACTTTTACTCCACTACAATTTGAAAACTTTAGTTACTAGTTACTTTGTAGATATAAATGATCATATTATAAAACATAGATTAATGCACTTAATTAGCCCTATTTTATACCTTGGCTATTTGAAAATAGCCGATCTACAAGCTCATCGCGACGCGTTGTGAGCTATTTTCAAACATTTTGTACTTTTACTTGTACGGGTGGCCACACACCAAAATACCTCCATTGGAATCCGCCAATGCATTTCAATGAGAATGGAGCGTTTTTTTTTGCAGAAATCGTCTACTGGCAAAAAAACGCTCCATTCTCATTGAAATGCATTGGTGGATTCCACTCTAGGTATTTTGGTGTGAGGGCACCATAACAGAGTATTTTGCAGTATTGATACTTTTACTTATGTAAAGCATCTGAGTACTTTTTCCACGTGTATTAGCCGGGGACCCAGTCACCAAAATGGGAGGGGACATTTGTTCATTACACAGAATGAGAGGCCTGCTCTGCCGGAAACATCGCGAAAAAAAGTTATGGCCATTTGTATATTCACTGTCCCATCGACTCCACTAGAAATAATAAAAAAAAAAGAAAAAAAGTCTGCTTTAATTAGCATGTGAGGGGTCAAACTAGGGGTTCTTTGTGATTCTGAATCCATTGCAAGCATTTGTTTTGCATGAAAAACATTCCTTGGGATAGATTTCGGCCCCCGAAAAATGTGAAAAGTGATGTGTCATCACTTTTTTTCCACTTTTCACAGTTTTGGGCTGCCGAAAGTTAACCCAAGGAATGTTTTTCATGCAAAACAAATGCTTGCAATGGATTCAGAATCATGAAGAACCCCTAGTTTGACCCCTCACATGCTTCTTCAAGCAGATTTCTTGTATTTTTTTTTTATATTTCTAGTGGAGTCGATGGGACAGTGAATATACAAATGGCCATAACTCTTTTTCGCGATGTTTCCGGCAGAGCAGGCCTCTCATTCTGTGGACCTTAATGACCAAACTAATAGATAAAACAGAAATAAAAAGTACTGCAGAAAATCACAGGTCCTACCCTATTCCTTGAGCTTTTGGGCTTGTGGGTCCCCGGCTATATACATGTGCATGTGAGGTGACAGACTAAGGGACAAAGGGACAGTCCCTCTACATGGTACGCTCTGGTGTTTAGCGGAGAACACACAGAGGAAAAGATAGATTTTGTTGTCATAAGAGAGCTAGAAGACATTTTGGCACAAAGAAAAGAGGCCAAGAAAATAGTGTGACAAAGAAAAAGATAGATTGAAAAGAGGGGGGGGGGGGGGCACAAAGAGAGAGAGAGAGAGGGGGGGGGAGAGAGAGACTGAGAGAGAGAGAGAGAGAGAGAGAGAGAGAGAGGGAGAGAGAGAGAGGGGGGGCGGGGGAGAGAGAGACTGAGAGAGAGAGAGAGAGAGAGAGGGGGAGGGGGGGGGGGGAGAGACTGAGAGAGAGAGAGAGGGGGAGAGAGAGAGGGAGAGAGAGAGAGAGAGGGAGAGAGAGAGAGGGGGAGAGGGAGAGAGAGACTGAGAGAGAGAGAGAGGGGGAGAGAGAGAGGGAGAGAGAGAGAGAGAGGGAGAGAGAGAGAGGGGGAGAGGGAGGGCTGGTGGAGGCAGAGGTTAAGCAGTTCCAGATTTGTGTGTGCGCGTGTGCAGGGGCGTCACAAGGGGGGGACTGAGTTACCAGGGCCCAAGGTGGAGGGGCCTTCATTATTTTATACTTTTAGCTATTGAAAAATAGCAGATATACAAGCTCACAGTGCGGCACCGAGAGATCTGCTATTTTTGAAAAGTCAAGGAAAAGTCGTGAGTATATGTATTTTTTTAAGCGAACATTTGCAACTCACATTTGGGTCCCTGGAACTAAATATTTTGAGATGGGGGGTCCGTGGCCAAATACATATAATTTTGGGGGTCCTTCACATGAAAAAGTTTGAGCACCGCTCAAACCTTAGAAGGATTTGAAATATTCAAAGAAGAGATTTTCACGATTTTTTCAAAAATAGCAGATCTACAAGCTCGCAGCGCGGCACTCGGTGCCGCGCTGTGAGCTTGTAGATCTGCTATTTTTCAATAGTTAAAGCACAAAATGTGTGTGAATCCTTGTACCCAGGGGCCCAGAATTTGGTGCGACACCCCTGCACGTGCGCGCATGTGTGTGTGTGTGTGTGTGTGTGTGTGTGTGTGTGTGTGTGTGTGTGTGTGTGTGTGTGTGTGTGTGTGTGTGTGTGTGTGTGTGTGTGTGTGTGTGTGTGTGTGTGAGAGAGAGAGAGTTTTTTCTGTCAGTGCGTTGAATCGCAGCCAGCTGTTGGCTCTGCCTCCATTATCCAACATCTTCCCTGCTACGTACCGTATCACATGGAATCCACACATCTCTCCGTCAAGTCACTCCCTTTTCTGGAGCCAACAAAAGCCGGCGTGTTTCCTGATTAAGCGTAATATAAAGCCTGACCAAGCCTGCGTGATTTATACTGATGGTCGCTGCTGCAACTCATCGAGCTCCATCCGCTAGTTTCTGTGGCGGACACTGGTGCACATTAACCATGCATTAATCAGTCTTCATTCACACTTAAAGGACAACTTTGGTTGTCCTTTAAGTAGCCTATGTGTTAAAATGTTTCCATGTATTGCTTTCTATTGTTTTCGTGATATTGGTATTTTGATTATCAGTGAGTGGGGGCATGCGTACAAGTGGCTAAATATGTATTTTTAGACACAATAAGCCAGCAATTTCTTTCGTTACTATTTACACCAGCCCCCCGTAAGTCACTTCTGTCTATGAAAGATTGCGGTGCATCTTGGGAATGGGCTTACTGTGTCTAAAAAAATACATATTTAGCCACTTTTTAACACTTATCTTTTCTTTACTCTAATGACTATCTAAAATATGAACCCTTGTTTTTAAAAAAACAAAGTTGTCCTTTAAAGCAGAGGTTCTCAAATTTGGGGGCAACATTGTTATCTCACTCTACAGTAAACAAACCAACATAAAGTATACGTGTATAGAGGGTATCTGCACATTTCTAAAGTCACTTTTTAATACCTCTAAAATTACATTGGCCAAATTGTCAAATATTAGAGGCAGAAATTGTGAAAATAGCCGATCTATACTGTATGCTCACAACGCCTCGCAACGCAAGGCGTTGTGAGCATGTAGATGTAGATCTGCTGTTTTCACAATAGAACCATGTTATAGGTAGAGTAGAGGCCTCGTATACTGTAAGCCTTTTGGGCTTCTTGCCTCCTCCTATCACTCAACTCTGAGTGCTCGTCAGGGTGGGGGGGGGGGGGGTCCCCAGTTAAAATACGATTATTTTGGGGGGTCGCGGCCTGCAAAGGTTGAGAACCACTGACTTAAAGAATGAGAATGACTGATTTTATTCTGCGTGTCATTTGCTTGGTGCCGCGGAGAGCTGAGAATCAGGCGTTGGGTTTCAGCCGAGCAAATCGATGTTGGGTTGGCATGTACTGTAACATATACTGTACACTAAAGCCCCCCCCCCCCCCGCCATGAAAGGGATACGCTTTTAGTGGAGCGCCGATAGCCGTAAATCATTCCTAGCGGCGCGTCCGGCGGTCTCAGCGGAAAAAGCTTGCATGTCGAAAAAAGCAGACTTTTCAGCAAACTTGACTTACTTTTAAGCCTTACTTTATGTTTCACAAGAGTGTGTTTTATAAATGGTCCAAAAGATTTGATGTGCAGTGGCCAGTAACCGTGTGAGTGGATTGTGTGCGTGTGTGTGTGTGTGTGTGTGTGTGTGTGTGTGTGTGTGTGTGTGTGTGTGTGTGTGTGTGTGTGTGTGTGTGTGTGTGTGTGTGTGTGTGTGTGTGTGTGTGTGTGTGTGTCTGTGTGTGTGTGTGTGTGTGTGTGTGTGTGTGTGCATGCGTGCATGCATGTGTTTGTGTTTTTGTTTGTTTGTATGCGCCCGTGTTTATACATTGTGTTTGCATGTATATTTGTGTGTGTATGTGCACGTGTGTATGTTTTGTATATGCACATTCGTGTTTATGTGTGTGCACGTGCCCTGTGTGTGCACGTTTCTGGGGTCCTAACCCTGACACCTCCGATTGCCATGTCAGCCCCCAGAGTTACCTAACCCCTGACCTTGACACGCACACACACGCACGCTCGCACGCACGCACACACACTGACACACACACACACACACACACACACTCACACACTCTCACGCTCGCACGCACACACACACACACACACACACTCTCTCACGCTCGCACGCACACACGTAGCGAAGTGGAGTTATGTGTGGTTGTCAGAGAGGGTTTAGGGCAATAAGGACAGGATTTCAGGGGCGGCTGGGTTAATGTGTGTGTGTGTGTGTGTGTGTGTGTTGTGTGTGCGTGTGTGTGTGTGTGGTGTGGGGGGGGGGGGGGGGCTACATGTTGGGGGTTCATCTAAACATCTGTTCAGCCGTCTCTCAGTTTGTAAATCACACATCTAAACGTTGGCCAATCAACAGAGAGCTAGAGAGAGAGAGAGAGAGAGAGAGAGAGAGAGAGGGGGAGAGGGGAGGGAGCAGGCACGTGCACACATAGACGTCAAAGGGGGCTTGGACCCCTGCCCTTTTATGTCTGCAAAAAAGTGCCCTCTCCATACCATTAACGCATGCTTGTGTTCACTATGGTGAAAGAAATGCAAATGCCCCTCTTTCCATGCCATACCTGAAGGCAGCATTCAAGCGAATTGACTTGTCTTAAACTCTCCTGAACTTGAACGCAGCATCGTTTGTTGAAGGAATTGCCCTCTCTGTGTAGAAGTCAAGTAGCGAAAATAGGCGACCTCCAAGCTCGCAACGTGTCACGCTATTTTCAATATTTTTGCCAAAAGGCCCTTTTTTAGAAACGTCAGCCCCTGCCTCTCTAACATTCTCTGCACGGCCCTGGGAGAGAAAGAGAGAGAGAGAGAGACAGACAGAGAGAGGGCTCTAGTGTGAGGTGTGTAGGCTGTTAGAGAGGCTGTTACAGAGAGTGTGAGGCTAGTAGTTTAGTAGTTCAGTGCAGAGGGCAGAGGAGGGTAAAAGTGTAGGAGGAAGTGAAACAGAGAGAGAACATGAGAGAGAGAAAGAGAGACAGAGATGGAAAGTTGCTGCTGCAGGGCTGCGATGTCCGGTCTGTAAGTGATGTGTTTTTTTGCTTTTTCATGCATGCATGCATGCTTGTGTGAGTGTGTGTTTGTGTGTGGGGGGGGGGGGGGTGTTCATGGGTCTTTAAGCAGGCCGGGAACACATTTTTAGTGTAGTACAGTACTTGTACAGTATGTAGCAACATAATTTGTTTTTGAAATGTTTGAATGATATTTGACATTTTTCAGAAAACTTAGGTCAGGCCTAAATGGGTTAAGCCTTTTTCCCTACTACAGTGATCATTTCTCAGAATTATTATTATCAGTGCAGGATGTGATGCAGTCTGTCTCGGTTCCGGTTAGGTTTTAAGTCACGTGTCTGTTTTATATCAACCACTTCCCACACCTATTTTTGGCATGTCAAGAATGTCAAACGTAAGAGAAGAGAAATATGTGTGTATCGTCGCTGTCGGGTGGAAACCTTGTATGTCTGAAACTGTTTGTTTTGTATTTATCATTTTAAAATGATTTAAACTAGTGAAAACACCACTACTTTTGTGCGATGGCCTTGTATGATGAAGCAGGGCTTTACTTTGCAAACATTTGCAATTTCCTCTCCTCTACAAGCTTTCAGAGTGTCACGATGCAACAACACACCGTGAGCTTCTTGTGGATCTCTTTTCGTTTGACACCATCATACCAAGTATAAAACGGGGGCTTCAACGGTTAAGTGAAGTAAAAACAGCTTGACTAACGGTTGCCTGCCTTCCTATTTGATCCTCTCTGTGTTGATCGGACTGGCTTTGCGCCAAGCGCTGTCAACCACATACAGGCTTCCTCTCCTCGCCTAGGAGCCTCCAGCAACATCAAAGACCTTTAGTAGTAAACCATCTGAAGGTCACCAAGCCCTGGGTTCCTCACACGAGCTGCACATAAGACTTTACAAGTCATTATATTCATATTCACTGCGGATGGAAGGTACATAACACTGTGTTATCCAGATATACTGTTGACACGTTGTACATATGTCTGATATTCGCTGTTAAAAGACCATGCGTTCATATACAGTTTACAGTTTAGGCATTTAGCAGACGCTTTTAATCCAAAGCGACTTACAATAAGCAGATAAAACATCACTGTCATAATCATATCATTGACAGTTGCATACTCATGCATATATATGCACTGGTGATAGATTGTACATTTATACCTTTACATTTATTGATAGAATATACATACGGAGACTCGTCAGTCCTATAGGGTTGTCACGATTATGACATTTTACATGAAGATTAATTATCACTCAAATAATTGCGTTTAACGATTTAATTGTGTATTCGGCGTTGACAATTACATTTCTGTTTGGCTTTTAGGCTTTGAAGTTGCACACGGCAATCATGACCCATAACTTAAATATATAAAGAAATTACTGACATATTTGACAACTTTATACTTAGAATAGAACATTGATAGTGGAAATAGGCGATCTACAAGCTAGATCTGTTTCCACTATTTTTTTTTTAAATATATGAACGTTTTTCAACATGGAAATGATTATGACGATTATGTCAGATAATTGTGATTAGACGATGATGTAATAATTGTGACAGCCCTAGTCAGTCCCAGAGCAGATGTCTAGTATCTTATTCTATTTCATTTTATCTTTTTTATTATCTCTACTCTTGCCAATCTTGTGTTCCACGCTTACTGCCGTTGCTGCTACAACACCAGAACTTTCCCACAGGGATCAATAAAACTCCTATCTTATCTTTCAAAGTCTGTGACAAGACCTGGAAGGTTTGTAGCAATGTCATTCAGTAACCGTGGTTGTCCTGAGGCTTTTTGTAGTACATTTCTGCCTCACTACAACCCTCCCTAACCCTGCAAACCAAATGTCGCTTAACGTCTGGACGACAACGAGAAGGAGAGATGCCGAGCAACGATCTGACACGTTAACTCCCACCATGGTGATGAATGACTTATAGGACCCTTGCTGTGGACAAACAGCGGAATTGTCCCTTTAACGTCCTTTTGTTGTGAAGTCATGCAAGCAGGCTGTGCTGTCATTAGGAGGAGCAGCCTCCATTCTATAAGAGGTTCATGGAGAAGACCCTCCTCTGACAGCTCGTCTGTAACGCAGTCCCATGGCTGCCATCACATTTAATGAAAGAACACTCGTCTCGTATGTTGTCTATTGACCGAACGTTGCGCCGTAAGGTCTTTACTGCCCTCTTAGCCGTGATTTAGACATTTTGTGTGTGGGTCATTTGTGTGTCTGTGTGTGGGGTGGGGGTGGGGTGGGGTGGGGTGGGGTGGGGTGAATCTGTGGGTTTGAGCAACAACGGGTTCATCGGTGGGTCAGGGTCGGTCACGGTCATAAAGGGGGCGTGGTTTAAGAGATGGCTCATTGGATAGGTCAGGGGGGTGAGGGGTGAGAGGTCACGGGGGGATGGGGGCCCGGAGTGAAAATACTGACCAGGCCACGGGGTTCATCTAAGTTCAAAGTCGTAACTCACAACATTACGGCCACTCTGTCTCTCTGTCTCTCTCTCAATAGGCGCATTTCCACTGCAGGGCCAAGCCAGAACCAGAACTTTCCAGAACCAAGAACTTTCAAGAACCTGTGAAGTTCCAGAACCAAGTTCTGCTTTTGTTTCCATATAACCAGACCCAACCGGGAAGCTCCACTGGTCAGCCTGATTTGGCTGAGACAAAACAGCTGGTCATTTTAACAGCAGCACATTCGGGAATCTAAAATCTAAAATAACAGCTTTATGTAAATACGTATATTATTAATTACTACTTTCTGAATATAAAAAAATAAAAAAACAATAGAACGTTCAAACAAGCTGCTGACTGAGCGTTTGGTCGGTACGCTGCCTTTGCTCTAGCCAGGGAGGAAAAAAAAGCGTCTCCCTCTCTCTCACACACACACTCACACACACACACACACACACACACACATGCGGTGCACACGCACGCACGCACGCACGCACACACACACACGCGCGCACACACACGCACACACACACACACGTCACAGCACGGCTCGGCTGCTGCCTCGCGACTCGGGAGTCTGTAGAAATGCGTATCTCCACCGTAGTTTGTTGTCTGTCTATCGACGTACATTTTCTTTATTTTTGCTTGGCACCGTGTCTGTCTGCTTGTGCACTCGACGCTCATTTCAGAAAGACGACGGCGACGGAATTCGTTTGAAAATCCTTTCATTTAGAACGGATGCTTCTAGCTCCTTCTGGATATGGCGTCGCGTCCATAGTGTTTCTGTGTTTCTGTCTGTCGGAATAGGATTTTAAAAATGACGCTGTTGTGTTGTGAGAGATTTCTCCCCGTTCTCCTCGGTGTCGTTACCTCCGCTCGACCAATCGAGAGCAGGAGCGCTGCTAGCCCCGCCCATAGGTTCCCAGAACTCAAGTTTAGTTCTACATCAGGAGCAGGACCTAAAAAAGGTTCCAGGAGGTTCCAGGAACCTTGTCTGGAACCGGGCCGTTCGCAATGGAAACAAAACCAGAACCAAAAAAATAGGTTCTGGTTCCTGAAAGTTCTGGTTCCACCTTGCAGTGGAAAAGCGCCTTCTCTCTCTCTCTCTGTCTCTCTCTCTCTCTCTCTCTCTCTCTCTCTCTCTCACTGTGTGTGTTTCCATGCTCTCTTCATCAGTCATATCTTCATGACGTACATAACGTAAACGACATCAAATTAAATGCTGCTCCGTACCAGGCCTCTCTCTGTGTACTGTCAGTATAGGCTATAGAATGTGCAGTGTAGTGTTGAGCATCTGTCTACAGCGTTTGTGCACTAACAACAACAACGTGGTGGAGACATCTGTGATGGTACTAAACATGTTTTAGGTACTTAAACCAGCAGGTCTTCTAGCATAGCTTCTCACTGCAGTGCTTCTCCACCTTTTGTGAGCTCTGGACCGCTAAACATATATTTTGAACAATATTTTCAAGGACCACCTCTCACCACTAGAATATACAGTATGCCCACAGTAGGCACACTTCTTATATTTTGCAACCATAGGTCGCAGTTTAGTATGTGAACGGTCACAGCTTGACCGTATCTCTGTCTGTCTGTCTGTCTGTCTGTCTGTCTGTCTGTCTGTCTGTCTGTCTGTCTGTCTGTCTGTCTGTCTGTCTCTAACGTCTGATACTGTGGTTCTGTGGGTTTGCCGCTCTGACATCACGCTCTGGCTTCACTGTGATGTCACACTAACAGAATCCCTTTTATGCCCATATATGTTGATGACATCAGTTCCCTGATGTCATAACAGGACTTCATATGGGAAATGCCCATATATGGAGGCCATATATGGAGGCCACATCGGCCACATAACACACTAACAGAATCCATATATGGCCAAGACAGCCCATATCTGTGTGGCTGGTTCTAGGGATCTCCATGTATGGGCTAAAAGGGTATGATGTCAGATGTCATAGACATCATAGGATTTCACATAACGAATATATGAGTAAGCATGTTTGGGCTCTAACAGCATATCTCATATAGTACATGGATCTCCATATATGGGTACCAGAGGTCTCCATATATGGGTCCAATATACATCACTGGCCACAGTGGCCAGATGTCCAAGAATTGGCGCGCGCATGTCGCATGTCAGTAATTCATTGCTATCTTATTTTAATTTATTTATACTTGGTTGCGCAACGCTGTTCTGCACCAAAAATAGCATATCATCACTGTCGGGCAGAAATTGCCAAGTTTCAAATTTGTACGTTTTCTTGGTAAAGTAAAGCCCTGCTTCATCGTACAAGACTGTCGCACAACGCTAACCTGCCGTCACTGGTGAACGCTGTCTAAACCTTAACCCTAAAACCTGACCCTTACCCTAAACCTAACCCTTACCCTTACCCTTACCCTTACCCTTACCCTAACCGGAGCACTGGGGATTCAAAACAGCGGGACATCGAAATTTTTGCCATGACCACGCACAACAAAGTATATCAAGCTCTTAACAGTCATTATTTCATTTGAAGCTTTTTTCCCCCACACTACACCTACAGTATTTGTTCAAAGATTATCTTAGATTGAATGGACTTATGTAATGTCATTTAAACATATTTGATACTTTTAACAATATTGATATGTCTTTTAAATGATTCTACTGGTTGAGAAACTGCAGTTATCCCCCCCCCCCCCCTCCTCCCCAGGAACCCTGAGGGGTACTTTAGCCCCTTTTCCACAGGCCCAACACCACTCCACACCGCCCACATGTGCCAGGTTTTCCACTACAAGGACCTGGGTAGAGTGGTGTGAAAGTGGTACTAAACATGGTACTAAAAAATATCCAATCTAGAGTAGGTCTGAGCTAGGCCAAACAGGGCCACACACTTCATAATGACTGATCACTCACTGACTTTTCATTTAGACCACCAGGATATAGTTGTAATACATGATAATAGATTCTATTGTGTTCTAACCACTATTATAATCTATTATAGTGTATTATATAATTATCATAGTAATACATTAATACTTTATAGTGTGTTATAATCACAGTTATAATCCATTATAGTGTATTATAATTTAGGGTAGTTGTAATAACAAATTATATTGTATTATAATCACAGTAAAAAGGGTCAATTTATTTCTTACCGATAGGGGTAAGTTTGTGTAATGGAAAATGTATATATTTTTATGTGGTGTGGTGTGGTGTGGTGCAGTGTGGTGTGGTGTGGTGCTAAAGCTGCAGTCGAAAAGGGTCTTTTGAGACCCACACTGCCTTCCTGCACCAAGCTAAGCTAGGACGTAGTGGAAAACCCAGAACACTGTATCATTATGGGTATCACATGGTATGCTGCTAGAAGTGGAAACAACGCATTTGCTTCAGTACATTTCAAACCGTGCATAAACATTGTCTTAACTTCTTATTTATTTATAGTAGCTTAGGCTTAAGTTCAAGTGGCAACCTGATACCGTTAACTGTACGACCATGCAAAACGTTCCTGTCGGCCAAGCCACAGTAAATCACTTTTAATGGAGGATCATTTCATATCAACCGCAACACCTCCCTTTGGTCACATGTTCCTGGGCCAGACACCGTCACATGCCTGACCTGGGTAGTAATACTACTGCTACTACTACTGGTGGTAGTAGTAGTGGAAATAGTAGTAGGCGAGGTCACGCACATGGGTGCGTGCACGCATCCGCCTGGTGAGACTGCTGGGCGCGCGCTGGCGCTTTGGCATGGGATCAACTTTGACCAAAAAGGTGCACAGACCTGGTTGGTTGTTTAAAGGACAACTTTGTTTTTTTTACAACAAGGGTTCATATTTTAGATAGTCATTAGAGAAAAGAAAATATGAGTGTTAAAATGTTTCCATTTACTTCTTTCTATCGTTTTAGTGATTTTAACAATTTTGATTTGCATGCATGCATGCAAGTGGCCAAATATGTATTTTTAGACACACTAAGCCCATTCCCAAGATGCACCGCAATCTTTCATGGGCAGATGTGACTTATGGGGGCTGGTATAAATAGTAACAAATAAATTGCCGGCTTATTCTGTCTAAAAAGACATATTCGCATGCCCCCACCCACTGAAATCAAAATACTAAAACAATAGAAAGCAGTAAATGAAAACATTTTAACACTCATCCTTTATATTCTCTAATTACAATCTAATTGTGTGTGTGTGTGTGTGTGTGTGTGTGTGTGTGTGTGTGTGTGTGTGTGTGTGTGTGTGTGTGTGTGTGGATCATGTGTACCGATTTTTGTGACATTTGAAGAAAATATGTAGGAAAAGGAGCAAAAAGTGTGTTGTGGAGAAAATTCAAGATGGCGGAAAATCTATCCTGGCGCAAATGGGCGTATATGGGGAGATGCGTCTTGACCCAAGGAATCCAGGGAAAAAAGAATTTTAATTTTCCGATCTACGGTTCAAGAGTTACGGGGCAAAACGTAAAGTGGGTCGTTATAGCGCCACCATGAGGCCGAGTGATGTAATTATTTTTCAATTCATTCTTAAAATCATTATGAATCTCCTCTCCGAGGTTTGAAACTGTAGCTCCTATGGTTTACGAGAGAAAAATACTTGAAAGTGATTTCTTGCATTGTCCCATTATAAGTCAATGGGGACAATTAAGCGTAGTTTTTTGCCGATTACGTCGGCATGGTAAGGCGGATCGGAACGAAAGGTAATAGAACACCATTCCCGGCCGAGCCGCACATTTTGATGTATATATTGCGCGAGTGGCGTAAATGGTGCGGCACTAGTTACGCGCCGAAGTCAGGCTACATACAGACACACAGACAGACACACACACAGACCCACACAGCCACGTATAGGGAGCTGCACACAGCTCCAAAAACAAAGTTGTCCTTTAAGTTGGACAAAAGGTGGCCAAAATATTTTCCCAAATATGGAGATGACTGACGTCTGACATCATAGATGTCTGACGTCATAGACCACCATGAGATTGACACAATATTCCCTGATATGGGCTTAATATTGATGACATCAGGGATCACATTATATGGGCATAAAAAGGACAAGGATGGAATTAATTTGCAAGCGTGACTCGTGTCGGGATTGTATTAGTGTGGTTGCCCTAGCAGGGCATCATCTGGGAATGCCCATATATGGACATATTGTGTCAGTCTCATGTGGTCTATGGGGAATGTCCATGTATGGATGGACATATTGTGTCTCATGTGGTCTATGACATCAGACATCTATGATGTCAGACGTCAATTTGCAAGTGTCTTGGCCATATATGGAGCATGAGGTGTGACAGACAAACACACAGACAGACAGACTTATATGAGCTGCAGGTTTTCAGACAGGTAGGTAGAGAAGATATCATAGATTAGTATCTAAATCAGAATTACCCTTATGTCTGTTTGCAGTGTACACTTGCATTCTGTACATACTTATGTAAACATAAACTACCGTATATCTACATGGAAATGTGCTAGGAACTTTGTTTGGTTACAGGTATAGTATAGAATAGATGGAACATCATACATTAACATAACATCGTTGTCGGGTGGAAATCTTTTATGTCCAAAACGGTTTGTTTTGTATTTATCATTTTAAAAATGGGTTAAACTAGTGAAAACAGACGATCTACAAGCACACAACCGTGTGCCTGTATATCAGCTGTTTTCACTACTTTTGTGCGACGGCCTTGTATGATGAAGCAGGGCATACAAATATGAAACTTGGAGATACAAGGTTTCTGCCTGACAGTGTCGATAAGCCTTCTTCTATCAATGTTCTTAGAAGTGTACTATATTTAATGCCCCTGTCTGTTAGCAGGGTATCTCCAGCAGCTATGAATGGACTTGCACAAATCTTGGTGGTTGGTCCTGGGCCAAGGAAGAACTCATCAGTTAGCCAGAAGTGCGTCACAAAATGCACACCACACTTCTGAACAGAAAACCACACATGATGAGCCCAGGGAGAACAGATCAACTGGTCACATGCATGATGAAGTTCTATTCAAATAAAGGGACATGGCGCCAGAGGCACCAAAACCCCTTCTAGACCAGGGGTTCCCAAACTTCTTTTTTGTCTCAGGGCACCCCATGAATATTTTTTTAATCCGAGGCACCCCTACATTATAATTTTCACTCTCAGCACCTTATATTTATAGCATATCGTCGTTGTCGGGTGGAAACCTTGTATGTCCAAAACCGTTCGTTTTGTATTTATCATCTATAAAATGTACTAAACTAGTGAAAACAGCAGATCTACAAGCACACGATGCGAGGCGTTGTGTGCTGGTAGATCGGCTGTTTTCACTAGTTTCGTGCGGCAGTCTTGTATGATGAAGCAGGGCTTTGCTTTACCAAAAGAAGTACACATTTGAAACTTGGAGATACGAGGTTTCTGCCCGACAGTGATGATATTTTAGTGATTATGTTTGGTTCTAACCAAAATAGCCATTTTGGTTAGAACTGAATGAAAATAACTTTGTACTTCAAGTTTAAAATGATACTAAATATTTTCTCAAATGTCCAAATAAATTTCAAATATTATCAGAATCTCTCACGGCACCCCTGGACTGCCGTCCCGGCACCCCAGGGTGCCCCGTCACCCACTTTGAAAACCCCTGTTCTAGACAAACTGCCACCTTGGTGGAGGTCTGTACTCACTACTCAGGTCTGGAATGACCGATGATTTGAATTATTTATTGGCAGATCAGAAAAAGGAAATACAAAGTATGATTAAGCATCCATTTTCTGTCCATGGTTGTGAATCTATCGTTGTTTTAAGGTTGCATTCTGAACTAATTACACACAGAGTGTTACCTGAACTAATTACACACAGAGTGTTACCTGAACTAATTACACACAGAGTGTTACCTGAACTAATTACACACAGAGTGTTACCTGAACTAATTACACACAGAGTGTTACCCGCGAAAGGCACAGGACAGGAGAGGAGATGACACCAACAGGTAGATGTCAATGAAGATATGATCTTAATTGCATAAAACCTCAAGCTTATTTATTTTACATTTTAACCCTGAGGTCCCTATTTTTGCACGTTATTATAGGCTAAATGTTCTACAAGCTCACAATGTGTTACGAGATAGCCCAAGTTCTGAACATTTTTGAAAAATGTTTGGTAATAGTGTTTAATCAACTGAATTCAACAGGAATCCACTACTTTCTCAAACAATGTTCGGGCGGATGCCTAGCAACCAACACAATTTAGCAGTACAGTAATATCAAAAGCCTATTTGAGTGTAATTGTCACAGACTCACAAGAACATGTGTCATTTGGTGGAGAGAAAAAAACATCAAAACATCTTTCTGCAACAGTGACATTTGTATTTGTATCATTTGTGGTGCCCTCTATGGGTGACTTTGGAATTGCTTTTGGCTCTGCTTTGTTTAGAGGCCCCACAATGTGTGATTCAAATTTGGGGGTAGATTGGGTGCTGCATTTATTATTTCAACGCGACTTTTTAGTACTTAGAAAAGCACCATATAAATTGTATTCATGTGACTTCACACCATTGGAACCACACTTGAAATTTCCCAGGATGGCACCTTTATAGTTATTATAATTTTTGCAATATTGTGTAAAATGGGCCCCTTCCACATCCTTTAGAATGTAATCCTAGACATTCGGAATGGAATATGAACAATCTGAAACATGTATGTTCACATAACCTACGTTATAGGCCAAAACATGAACGGCCAGGTATGGAACCACCGTGATGCTGATGTGAAAGATCCCCTGCTGGGAGTGTGTGCATGCAAAGTTTGACACCAATCGGCCCAGCTGTGTCTGAGATTAGCTGCACACAGACGGACACACTCACAGACAAACACACACAGACACACACACACACACACACGGACAACCGCTGTCGTCCTGGTGAAGACAATTACAACTATCAAGTTTCCTTAGCAACCACAAATATATTTTGTAGTTGTTCTGACCGTCAGGTTACAAGTTACTATAAAAAAAGCTCGACCGGCTGTCTGTCTGTACGTCTGTCCGTCACATCACACTTTTGCCCCTACACCTATCTCTGGCACCGTTGGCCCTATCCATGCCAAACTTTGCTCACACACTCCTTGGATGGCAAATTTCAACCTCTGTCCCTGATTTCTCACATGGCCCTCTTTTAGCGCCACCATCAGGCCGATTTTTGCAAAACACATTTTTGCAAACACACTGCTCCTACAGATTTTGCCCTAAAATCACGCAAAGCGGTACACAGTATCTCTAAAGTCATGTCATCAACATGGATCTGTCCCATTTCCCATATTCCCTCCTGATTGGCTACCATTGCCTTCTAAAGTTTGTGTATGCGACGTGACGGTCGCTTTTCTCCCGATTTAGGGAGTCTTACTGGTCAGATACAGTATTGTTGTTTTAATGTAACGCCAATTCCTTGAGATTTTCTACTCTTAAGAGATTGTTGCATGTATTGTAGAAACTTTGTTCTCCATGGAATTTCCTTTAGAATGTGTTTTGTATGTGCCATACATGGGCGCTGTTCACTGTGTGTGTGTGTGTGTGTGTGTGTGTGTGTGTGTGTGTGTGTGTGTGTGTGTGTGTGTGTGTGTGTGTGTGTGTGTGTGTGTGTGTGTGTGTGTGTGTGTGTGTGTGTGTGTGTGTGTGTGTGTGTGTGTGAGTGTGTGTGTGTATCTGTGTGGTCGCTCTGCGTCTGTGATCCGTGTAACGGGCTGATTAGGATTTTATGAGGTCAGGGGTCAACAGGAGCACAGAGGGGTGACCCCCCTGCCCCCGGGTCACCCTGAGGAGAGACCTGTCAGAGAGACCAAAACTCTCACTTTTACTGTCTCTCACACTGCAATTTATACCATGCTTCCTTCCTCCTCCTTTCTAAACCCCCCCCCCCCCCCACTCCCCCTTTTCTCTTCTGTCTTCCTCTTTGTCCTCATCAGTCCCTCTACTTTTTTGATTGCTCTCGCTTTCCCCGCGTCTTCCTCACACATTGGTCTCATCTTTCTGCCTCAGTACAGCAGTGTTTCTCAACCTTTTTGAGCGGTGGTCACAACGCTCCTATACGTGGCCGTGTGTGTGGGTCTGTCTGTCTGTTTGTCTGTTTGTCTGTCTGTCTGTCTGTCTGTCTGTCTGTCTCCGGGTATGTAGCCTGCAGTAACCTTTTCTGACCACACATGTTAAGGGAGGGGCGCTGTTGTTCAGGATAGGCCAGGCATAGGCCAGGCACACTCACACACAAACACACACAGGGGGCACACACACACACACACACACACAGACACACACACACACACACACACACACACACACACACACACACACACACACACCACCGCTCAGTTCACGCGAGTGTGATTTTTTCTGCATGGGCACACTTTTCATGTCCCAAGAATCCATGGGCACTTGGCCTGGTTAATAAACCAGACCAAACACAACAACACCCCCTGGCGGTAGTGGTGTTGTAGTACGGTCTGGCACCGATCCATTGAGATTCTATTTCCTCAACCAGCTTCAAGGGTTGGCCAATCAGGGTTGTATGCTTGGGGCACGTGGTTTCTGTAGGCTTGGGGCACGTGGTTTGGGGCAAACCCCAGAAATGAAAACTCTTCCTGAAACCCCAGACTCTCTTCCCAAAACGAAGTGTGTGATAGAGGCTGGCAACGCGGGCACACCAACATAATACGGGCGTGTAAATATCATCACTGTCGGGAAGAAACCTTCTATCCCCAAGTTTCAAATGTGTACCGGTACGTTTCTTCGCAAAGTAAAGCCCTGCTTCATCATACAAGGCTGTCGCACAACAGTAGTGAAAACAGCAGATCTACAAGTCACATGACGCCTCGCACCGCGAGGCGTTGTGTGCTTGTAGATCGGCTGTTTTCACGAGTTTAAATCATTTTTAAAATGATAAATACAATACTGGCTTTCAAGCAGTTTCAAGGGGCACACTTGACCCTTCTCAGGGGCACACCAAAGGTCCCCAGGACCAGTGGTTGAGAAACGCTGGAGTACAGTACTGCAGTGATACTTAAGCCCGTATCAGAGTGTACGGTGGAGAGCTATCCACCGGTGGAAAGCTTTCCACCTCAAGTCAGAAAATAAGTGCAGGACATCATAGTACGCTACGGTGGAGTCCTATTCACCGTGACTGACTAGTCTTGATTGACCAATCAGTGAACGGGGTGTAGAGCCTGTCTGTCTGATAGTAAAAACAGAGAGATGTGTCGGGAATCGCGGTGGAAAGCTCTCCACCGTGAGGAATGATGTAACGTTGTAGTTTCATGACTCAAAAAGACTCGAAAAGACTACACCGCGGTGTAAAGCCTTCCACCGCCCAGGCGACTATGATGCCGGCTTTAAACTCCGGCACAATGTTGACTGGCCCACCAGCTTAATGTCCTCGAAGTCACGCATCCAACAAGCTTTAAACTGAGCAGATTGGACCTCGCGTTACAGAGATAATGGCCAAAACATCTTGAAAGCGGCCATTGAAATCGCCAATTTTCTCAGATTTTTCTTCTCTGCCCAATGGAGTAGCTTACCCAAAACGTCATTGTAGGCCTAATGCAAATCAAATCAAAGAGAGATGTACTGTAGCTCTACTTACAGTAACATCTGCATCATTATCCATTTGGTAGCTAAACAGTCTGGGTAATCTATTTTAAGTAGATTCTTTGATTTGATTTGATTTTCCTTAGCCATACAGTAACTATCTAGTTTACAAGTTTATTTTCTGTAAAAAGCCATTTGTGTTGAATGTGGACCAAATCATAAATAACATTGTGAAGCAATTGAAAGAGAGATGTGCTCAGCTATCTTTAATGTTATCCCACTTGATAGCAGGCAGACAGACATCAACCCAGACAAATAGCAGACAAATGTACATTAGTTTGTTTTAGTGTTTGTGTGGAATATGCTAATTACACAGAATTACTAAAAAGAGAGAAAACGTAGCAAATTATTTTGATTACAAATTGCACCATTGCCAGAATATAAACGAAATTCCAAGTCATAAAATAATTCACATTGCACTTGTCTTAAGTTATGTGGAAATAAAGAAAATGATAGAGAGAAGTTATCAAGTAATGTCATTTTATCAACTGGCCCCTTG
Organism: Nannobrachium achirus; assembly: GCF_963921795.1. Classification (NCBI taxonomy): domain Eukaryota; kingdom Metazoa; phylum Chordata; class Actinopteri; order Myctophiformes; family Myctophidae; genus Nannobrachium; species Nannobrachium achirus. The sequence continues at coordinate 60,817,461 of NC_137823.1, forward strand.
ACATTTTTGTAATAATAATAATAATAATAATAAACTTTATTTGTATAGCACCTTTCATAGAGAGTTGCAGTTCAAAGTGCTTCACAGGTAGAGATACAATAAGTACCTCAAACATAAAATGTTAATAAGATAAAAAAGGCAACAATCAATAAACACAGATGTGAAATAGTAAGATACATAATAAAAGCAGGATAAACATTCAAAAAATAAGAAAAATATTTATAGCATTTCAGTACATTATAACCATGAACAGGAAAGGTTAATTAAAGTGCTGAGGGTGTTATGAGGGGGCTAGCCTAAAAGATGCTGTGCAAATGCTAACCTGAAGAGGTGTGTTTTTAAACCGTGTTTAAAACTCTCTGTGGAGATTGCTTCTCTGATTTCCTGAGGGAGGGTGTTCCACAATTTTGTTGCGTGAAAGAAAAATGCTGCCTCTCCGATTATTTATTATTTTTTTCTTTCAAACTTCTGAACCTGTGGCCCACAGTTTCAGAAGTTTGAGTATCCCTGCACAGTGCGCACAGACAGGTTCTCTTACTGGCCCAGATACAGTATTGCACACAGACAGGTTCTCTTACTGGCCCAGATACAGTACTACACACAGACAGGTTCTCTTACTGGCCCAGATACAGTACTACACACAGACAGGTTCTCTTACTGGCCCAGATACAGTACTACACACAGACAGGTTCTCTTACTGGCCCAGATACAGTACTACACACAGACAGGTTCTCTTACTGGCCCAGATACAGTACTACACACAGACAGGTTCTCTTACTGGCCCAGATACAGTACTACACACAGACAGGTTCTCTTACTGGCCCAGATACAGTACTACACACAGACAGGTTCTCTTACTGGCCCAGATACAGTACTACACACAGACAGGTTCTCTTACTGGCCCAGATACAGTACTACACACAGACAGGTTCTCTTACTGGCCCAGATACAGTACTACACACAGACAGGTTCTCTAACTGGCCCAGATACAGTACTACACACAGACAGGTTCTCTTACTGGCCCAGATACAGTACTACACACAGACAGGTTCATCTTACTGCCTCAGATAGACTACTGTACGCAGAGAGGAAACATGATATTGTGCATCCTCAATGCAAAACTCCAAAGCCTGTCCCTTCTTAATGTCTCGCTGCATTTCTACAGGCGCTCTGTCAATATTCATTTCAATCTCTAACAGCCACACACATCAACAACACATAGCCTGCATGCGCTTTCTTCCTTTTTCTTTTGAGTGCCACCCCACACTCCAAAGACTCACATACACACACACACGCACTCACGCACACACACACACACACACGCACACACGCACACACACACACACACACACACACACACACACACACACACACACACACACACACACACACACACACACACACACACACACACACACACACGAGCACTCCTGGGCTGCCTGAACCCATTGCACCCGTTCCCCTCCCCGCTCACTTCCTGTTTAGAGGAACAATTAGAGGATTGTTCCAAACTGCCCAGGGCTCCTATAAGACCCCGATCTGCTGCATCCACAAACTCATCTGGACGGGCCACAGAAAACATCAATTATGCCACAATCCTAAAATAAACATGGGTCATTTTTATGTTTTTATGCTTTTTTAGCTATACCGTAAGACAGTGGTTCTCAAACGTTTTCATGTCAAAGGACCCCCATATTAAGGCCTAGAATTATTGACCAATTATTAACCAGTGAAAAATAGCAGATATACAAGCTCACTGCGAGCTTGTAGATCTGCTATTTTTGAAAAAGTCGTGAAAATGTGTGCAAATCTTTGAATATATGTATTTTCAAAGTGTACATTTGTAACTCAAATTTTGCTTCTCGGTGGTCCCTGGAACTAAATATTTTGAGATGCGGGTCCGTGGCCAAATAAATAACATTTTGGGGATCCTTCACATGAAAAGGTTTGAGAACCACTGACATAGTAGTCTCTCAAGAACAGACTAACTGAGCTCCATTTAAGTGAAAACGACCTTTTCTTTGACGATGGCTGGTATGGCCAGATTGCTGACATAGAAACATAGATTTTTCAAAAAAAATCTTATAGAATCGGGTCAAAATTCTAATTTTCACGATTTTTCAAAAATTGCAGATCTACAAGCTCGCCGCGCTGTGAGCTTGTATATCTGCTATTTTTCAATAGTTAAAGCATAAAATAATGATACACTATAATGTGTACCCGATCTAAATGGGTTTAATATGTATTTGGCCGCGGAACCCCCTCTGAAAATATTGTGCCAGGGACCCCCGGGACATACAAGATTTGTGTTGTTAAAATGCCACCGCTGTTACCACGGCTCTCTGACACTGACGAAGGCTGGATAGTCAAAACGTATGTAACTTAAGACATATGGAGAAGTCAAATAAAAAAATACCGTGTCATTCTGAATGCGACCCTTTGCTTGCCAGGCATTGTTTGTTAAAATGCTTCAAAAATACTCCACATTCCTCAAGATTCTTTGAAAATAACCGTGTGCATATAGGGTTAAAGTCAGTGGTTAAACTCCTTTGGATGCTATATTAACTCGTTTAGCTGGGGACCCCCTGGAAAACCCCTCAAGGACCCCCGCTATAAGACATAAAGACCACCACCATACATGAGTACCATGATGTACTACTGTACTTCATGAAGGTCTGCAAATAATCTTGTGTTCAGCAGGCATGAAGATTGGCATGTGGGACAAATATTTTTTGAGTAACTTAGTATCATGCTTAAAGGACCATGCCAGTGGTAACGCATGTTTATTCCATTGACTAAAACTCACTGTTTTAAATTGAAACTTTCTGGTGATAAACCCACCTTAACATTCTCTGCTTCTCTGGCGCTGTGATTTTCCTGTGGCGATATTTTTAAATAGGGTCTGTCATGGTGAATTAGCCACACATATGACGTTCAAACAACTAAATACACTCTTAAAATGTGTTAAAAGGATCCCTGGCTAATACGACAAATATGCCTTAATACATTATAATTGTAACTACAATTTAAAAATTAAAAACACCTTAAATATTGTATTTCTTCTAGAAATAGCTAATGTTTCACTCAATAGGGGAAATACCTGTCGCAAGTTGATGATGTCATAAATGTCATGTGTGAGTGTGATCTATCCCTATGGAATGTATGGCATATTTATGTCAATATTGATTTGATGCTCATAGTAGGAATAGGAAGTATTAAGTTTGTTTTTATTTTCACATGTATGCCATAAATTCCATAGGGATACATCACACATGACATTTATGACATCATCAACTTGCGACGGGCATTTCCCCTGTTGAGTGAAAGATTAGCTATTTCTAGAAGAAATAAAATAATTAAGGTGTTTTTTAATTTTACATTGTAGTTATAGAGGACAATTATAATGTATTAAGGCATATTTGTCGTATTAGCCAGGGATCCCTTTAAAAGTAGCAGATTAGCCAAAATAAAGATGCCTACTGTAATATACAGCACTGGGTACCCAGAGCACACTGGCCAATACAAACTAATACGTGAGCGCGCCTCCGGTAGCCATGGTGGACATTTTCGAACGCTTCTTTTTTAACTAGGAGCTCGGTCTCTTCTTAGAATCAGATTTGACAACCTGATTAAAAAGACCATGTACCAGTATGCTTTGCAAAATGTCAATTGTTCTTAAATGCCATATACCACCTTTAGGTGTGTGGGGAAACAAAATGAATGGCCATAGTGGTAAATGTTGCCTATGTTTTTTCTTCCCTTCATGCTCATACTAATTTATGGATATGATTCCCCAATGTTTTGTTTTTTGTTTGTGTAGCTCGTTTGTGTAGCTTGTTTGTGTAGCTCACAACGCGTCGCAGTGCGACGCGTTGTGAGCTTGTAGATCTGCTATTTTAAGCTTGCAACACCTGAGAGCAGCCAAACATAAAATGACTCTCTTCTCCACTAGTCTCTCCCTAACGTTTTAGTCTAGTTTTTATTCTGTTGACGAAATTGTCAATATATTTAGTCTTAGTTTTAGTCATCACAGCTTAGTTTTAATTTTGTTTTCGTCAGTCGAAAAAAAAGCAGGCGACAAACATTTTTCGTCATAGTTTTAGTCGACGAAATCAACACTGATACTGTTCCAATGCGACACTGCCGGCATTATCTACCCAGAAGATGTTTTTTGGGTTGTGACGATAACATGATGATTTTGTCTTATTACGCAGGCTGAAAGGCGGGCTTACCGCGAGGCTGAGATGAGCATGATGGACGACCTATCAGAGGGTGACTTTCAGAAGGAGGAGGAGCCAGCCAGCCCTGCCAGACAGCCAGCCCCTCCCCCTCCCCAACAACACACAGACCCTGCCTCGCCAAGCGTCGCCATGACGCCAGAGCCCGCTGCCCGGGGAGACCAGGCCACGCCCAGCGAGATGGAGTACCAGGTAGGGGTGCAACATTCCCATGACATCACAACATACAATATCTTTTATGCCCATACATGGAGATCCCTATCTGAACCAGCCACACAGTAGGGCATTAACGAAAAAGTCGACAAGTCGACTCAGTCAACTTCATTACACAAGTCGACAAGTCGAAGTAAAAAAAAAAAAATGCTTTCTATTGCGAGGCGTTGTGAGCATGTAGATCTGCTATTTTCACAATTTCTGCCTCTATATATTTGACAATTTGGACAATGTTTAATTTGCCATTTTAGAGGTATTAAAAAGTATATATCTATACACCTAAACTTTATGTTGGTTTGTTTACTGTTGAGTGAGAAAACAATGTTTCACATTAAATTAATCATCTGGGGACCCCCCAAAATAATTGGGGGGTTGTGTGTGATGTGATGACGTCATCAAACGATGAAGTCGACTTCAACTCAACTTTTTATTGAGTCGAGTCGACTTGCAAAAATCACAAGTCGTTAATGCCCTGACACACAGATATGGGCCATGTCTTGGCCATCTGGTCAGTGATATATATCGATGACATCGGGGATCTTCATATATGGGCATAAAAGGGATTCTGGGGGATACCCATATATGGACTTTTACTTAGGTGATGTCACCTGTGATATCACATGTGATGTCACAGTGATCTGTCAGGGGAACCACAGTGTCAGGCGTGACCTTCAGAGATACACGGATACGTGGACAAGATGTGCCGGACATCACAGTGACATCAGAGCATGATGTCAGAGCGGCAAACCCATAGACGTAAAAATGTGTACAAGTCTATATGCGGACAAGCTGTGACGTTTCTCATAGTAAACTTGCGACCTACGGTCGCAATAATGGATTTTAAGTACAATGGCGATATACAGTATTTGTGTCATCAGGTATCTCCATACATGGGCATAAAAGGGTCACACTGACACGGAGACAGACAGACCCACAGACATAAAAAGGTAGACGCCACTTCTGGCTCTCTGGTACCCGTCTCGCTTTGATAGGCATTTTTGATTGACAGGCTTGGAATTCTTCAGTGTGCGTAACAGACACGGAAGGTCGGTAGGCAAATCAGAGGCAGGTGGGGGCGGGTCTTTTCGTACACAGCTCTTAAAAACAGCTGCGTCGCGCAACACTAGGAACTGGCTCTGTTGAATTGAATTGTAGTCCTTGGATACGTCCTGGAAAAGTCACGCTGTGATTGGCCAGTCGTTTTTTTTTTGAGTGGCAGTCTGCCCTCGACACTTCCGCTTTTCTGCCTATCAAGTTGGACGGGTCCCTCCAAACAACTGCAGCGGTGGACGAGGTATCTAGCTTTTTATATCTGTGGACAGACCAATAGAGATTTCTGTTTTTGAGCGGTGGTCACAACGCTCCTATACGTGGCCGTGTGTGTGGGTCTCCGTCCGTCCGTCCGTCCGTCCGTCCGTCCGTGTCTGTATGTAGCCTAAACTTCGGCACGCTACTAGTCCCGCACCATTTACGCCACCCCCGCAATATATACATCAAAACGTGCGGCTCGGCCGGGAATGGTGTTCTAGTAACTTTCTTTCCGATCCGCCTTACAATGGCGACGTAATCGGCAAAAAACGACGCTGAATTGTCCCCATTGACTTATAATGGGACAATGCAAGACATCACATTCAAGTATTTTTCTCTCGCAAAGCATAGGAGCTACAGTTTCAAACCTCGGAGAGGAGATTCATAATGATTTTAAGAATGAATCGAAAAATAATTACATCACTCGGCCTCATGGTGGCGCTATAACGGCCCACTTTGCGTTTTGCCCCGTAACTCTTGAACCGTAGATCGGAAAATTAAAATTCTTTTTTCCCTGGATTCCTTGGGTCAAGACGCATCTCCCCATATAGGCCACGCCCATTTGCGCCAGGATAGATTTTCCGCCATCTTGAATTTTCTCCAAAACACACTTTTTGCTCCTTTTCCTACATATTTTCTTCAAATGTCACAAAAATCGGTACACATGATCTATGAGGTGGGTAAACCACCGCTCAGTTCACACGGGTGTGATTTTTTTGGTTCTGGACAACCGCTGGTTAGGATCAACAATTTGATGATACACACACCAAGTTTAAAGACGATCGGTCGGGCAGTGCTCAAGTTATGCGTGTGACACACACACACACACACACACACACACACACACACACACACACACACACACACACACGAGAATCCTTTTGGGGATGTTGATGTTGTCATCTGCCCATTTGTCGATTTGGTCAAACGAAAATGGTTGAATAGAACTCATATTTCGCTCCATTGTTCACAATGGTTTGTAATGCAGGCTGCTATCCCAGGAAGTCATGTGATCCAAGATGGCCGCAGTGTGTATAAGGTCTATTGTTTACAGTATGTGTGTGTATATATATATTTATCCACTTTCTTTTTCAACTGAAGTATACTGTGTGCGTGTGTGTGTGCAGGATGGCAGGGGCTTTGGCATCGGTGCCCTGGTGTTTGGGAAGCTCCGGGGGTTCACGTGGTGGCCAGGCAGGATCGTGTCCTGGTGGATGAGCGGGCGGAGTCGAGCTGCAGACGGAACCCGCTGGGTCATGTGGTTTGGAGACGGCATGTTCTCTGTGGTAAGGAAAGCTTTAAACACTAACTGTAAACTCTATACTTGGTTGACCTTCTTGGTCCCTCAGGGCTCTGTAATAGTGACTTATGAAAACCCCTCAAGGTTACACTGACAGTCCCTGGACCCCACTTTAACACATCGGACGCCCACGTGGTTTTGACGTCTTAATTTGCTGGTGCCCATGGCAACGCGTCATTTTACCTACCGGCGAGAGTACTGGCGAGAAAAGTAATCCGAGTAAATGTAATCCGAGTATGTCCTGTTTATTTCGCGAAAATCTTTTCTTTCAGTCAGGACCGTTTTTTATCATTTCTAAGCCACAGTGTTTGTGTTACGGCATGTAGAAGAGGCTGCCGTTTTGAGAAAAAAATGAAAAAAGGAAGAGAATCCGGAGAAAACAGCATTTTTGTGCAGCCGCTAAACAGGAAGTCAACGAGACACACAGCACGTCCGGGTGACGTAATTGCGCGCTGCATGTTGGGAAATGGAGTTTGTTTCATCACCGCGGTAGCCAAGTGCAGTAGCTACAGTACAGTATAGTTTACTGTACAACGCGTCAAACGCGTCGTGGGCCTCCAGCGACATCAAAGAAATTGACTTGTAGACTGCACCACGTGGGCATCCGATGTGTTAAGAACCGCTGCTATATGCTATCCAAAATGCTAGCGAGCACTTTCATTACAAACATTTGTGCTACTGTAAATAAACGTTCAGTTCACACAAACATTACCTACTCTGAATAAACTCTTCATTAACAGAAATATTCTTTGGAATTTAGTGTACATAATGACAATGCCTTCAAAAGCCAACTTAAAAAGAAAGAAATCAAAAAACGTGCGGAAGAGCATTCCGTGGTATGCATCCAGATCCTATCCCTAACCCAAGTACCACAATCGCTTGAACTTAGGCGCACTACGACTGAAACTCATTTCAGTGATGATTTCCTGGCATACAGCAAAATCCTTAGTGTTAATTCTTAATTGAGAGTGTACAAAAAGGACCTGGAAGGGTACATTTTTACACTCTTGGAGTTACAAATGGATACATTAACATTGTGGATTTTATTGTGTGTCACATTTGCTGGTGTTTGTGATCAACAACGATACCAAATTAAAGTTTGAATGTCTAAATTCTAACCATTGCATTTTAACCCTCATGAATATAATTCTGCTCCCAGCAAAACAAATGATAATGATAATCAATATAATATTCAGAGAAGACAATTAGCCTACATTACAGCTGATGGGGGGCCATAAGGGACCTAGATATTGGATAGGGAGGGGGGGCACTGTCCCAAAAACGGTTATGAACCACCGGGGACCTCATTATTCCTTTGCTAGTTTGATTAGTTAGTGATCAGCCCTTTCCTTTCTCTTTGTGTCTCCAGGTGTGTGTGGAGAAGCTGATGCCGTTCAGCTCTTTTGCCTCTGCCTTCCACCAGCCCACCTACAACAAACAGTCCAAATACCGCAAGGCCATCTACGAGGCTCTGCAGGTAACACGCACGCACACACACACACACACACAAGGTCGCACGCACGCAAGGTTGCACGCACGCACACACACTCTCTCTCTTTCACAGCAGCCAGCCTTTATGAATCGATGCATTCCTTGGTCATGATGAAAGATTATTCTTGGAATCAGCGCACACAATAATGTTCATTACTCAATGACCTCCCTTTTGTGTGTCGATACATTCTGTAGCTGAAGAAGCAAATGTTGTTGCCGCGTCTTCAGGGAACTATAATCTTAATCACAGTCTCTAGTCTCCCTCTGCTGGAGCCAACTGTGAGCTTGTAGATCTGCTGCTTTCAACAAAGTGATTTAGTATAGAGGGAAAGAATAAGCGGCATAGAGCCCTGTGGGACACCATCAACTATAAGTATATATACTGTAGTTGTAAGTATAATAGGGCTTTTAAATGGTTAACAGAACAGAGCATTCATACATCAAAATCAGAATTATACCACAATCAATCGAAATACCAGTAAGACTCCCTCCCTATTCGGGAGATAAGCGACCATCACGTCGCATACACAAACTGATTGGCTAGGCAATCCTAGCCAATCAGGAGGGAATATGGGAAATCCATGTTGATGACATGACTTTAGAGATACTGTGTATCGCTTTGCGTGATTTTAGGGCAAAATCTGTAGGAGCAGTGTCCAAAAATGTGTTTTGCAAAAATTGGCCTGATGGTGGCATGTGAGAAATCAGGGCCATGTGAGAAATCAGTGGCGGAGGTTGTGATTTGCCATCCAATTTGCGTGATTTTAGGCCAAAATCTGTAGGAGGCGAAATACAATTTAGAAAATAGCAGATCTACAGTATAACAGACATGCTCAAGTTGTTAGCTTGTAGATCTGCTATCTCTGATGTATTTTCTTTTTTTTTTATAAAAATGTTCTCACATATCTCACGGTATAGTGCATGGCCAACATTGTGACGCCAGTGTTAAAGTGGTTAATATCCAATCCTCTCCCTGTGTGTGTGCCCAGGTGGCGAGCACCCGGGCGGGCAGGCCCTCGCCCTCCTGTGACGAGGGCAGTGACAAGCTGGAGCTTCAGACCAGGCAGATGATAGAGTGGGCCAATAAGGGCTTCCTACCCAGCGGTCCCCAGGGACTGGACCCAGGAGAGGGTACACGCACGCACGCACGCACGCACGCACACACACACACACACACACACACACACACACACACACACACACACACACACACACACACACACACACACAAATTTAACAATTTAGGCATTAGCAGACCCTCTTATCCAGAGTGACTTCCAGTACAAGTTGTTCTCGGGTGGAAACCTTGTGTGTCCAAAACCGTTCGTTTTGAATGTATCATTTTTAAATGTATGTGACCGTCAGGTCACATACACAAACTTTAGACGGCAATGGTAGCCAATCAGATGGAAAATAGAACATAGAAATAGAAATATGGGAAATAGAACAGATCCATGTTGATGACATGACTTTAGAGATACTGTGTACTAGGGCTGTCCTCGACTCAGGATTTATGAAGTCGATTCGAGTCGCGGGGGTTAATACGACACGTCGACGAATCGCTTTATAGTCTACTTTGTGTTAAAAAAAAAAAGTGTTGCTTTAAACCACGTCAACATAATACAATAATTACATTAAGATGAATTGAATACACTGTGTTTTCGGTGATATCGGTGAGCGAGCACAAATGTTATCTGCATAGCAGTGTACAACCATAGAGTACAAATAAAACATCTCCGCTGTTTCAACTCTGCCCCGTCTCTCGGCAGCGTGCAGTATAGATGAGACATTCGCGAACGATTCCACTCTCTTGAACGGCTCTTTTAAATGAACGATGGGATCCAGTCCGCAGTCGCGGGACACAGAGCACTGACAGAGTAATGAGTCAGTGTCGTGAACGGATTCATTTCAGAAACGGATCATAAACAGGCGGAGGCACAGCTCCCGCTAGAGCCAGCAGTGTGGACATGTCATGGACGCAAACACAGCGAAACACAATCATTCATCATGGATTACAACACTGGAACAATTCAGAAGCACTTTAATTAGACAATGTAACTTGTAGCCTACACTTGTGTATGTTAATTTGACTTTAGAAGATTGTTTAATTTGTGGACGTGCGTTTGTGCTGTGGCAGGTTATTTAATATGGGATTTTGACAGCGTGCTTCCCTCCTCTTAACGGAACACCTTCCCGGCTCCGAATGTTTTAACGAAGCGGCGGTTCTGAACCGTTCTGGCCCTTCCGTCTCACTTTCACCCCTACGCTGGTGCGAGACAATAAATAACTGTTCGCCAATTGCTACTTCTCATAGGAAGTACATGACACCAGTCCAGCAGTGCACCGCAGTAGTAGGCTAACTGGTGATATAAAAATATATATATTTTCGCCTCGACTCAAACAATTGGCGTCGATTCCCGGGGCTTAAAGCGACGTGTCGATTCGTCGATTTTTAGAGGACAGGCCTACTGTGTACCGCTTTGCGTGTTTTTAGGGCAAAATCTGTAGGAGCAGTGTCCAAAAATGTGTTTTGCAAAAATCAGCCTGATGGTGGCACTAGAAGAGGGGCATGTGAGGAAATGGGTAAATGGGTGGAGGTTGTGGTTTAGCAGCCAAGCAGTTTGTGTGCAAAGTTTGGCATGGATAGGGGCAACGGTGGCAGAGATATGAGTAGGGGAAAAGTGTGGCGTGACGGACAGACTGACAGCTGGTGGAGGTTTTGATAGTAACTGCGACCTGCTGGTCGCAACTAGCATCTATGGGTAAAACTAGCATCTATGGGTAAAATTAATCAATGAATAAAGGCGACGAAGGGATTGGAGGAGAGAGAAGTGCTTGGGGTGGTGAGAAGAAGGGATTGGAGGAGAGAGAGAAGTGCTTGGGGTGGTGAGAAGAAGAGGTGAGTCTGCAGACTACGGTGGAAATTGGGAGTGCGTCTGCAGTTCTTCTGACTGCAGTGAGTCTGTTCCACGGTTTGGGAGCCAGGAAGGGAGAAGAGAAGAGTCTGGGACGTGTGGAGCGTCGTCCACGCTGCGTTAGGGAAGGCTTACACAGCATTCTGGTGTTAGCTGATCTAAGTGAGCAGGAAGGGTGCGCACGCACGCACGCACGCACGCACGCACGCACGCACACACACACACACACACACACACACACACACACACACACACACACACACACACACACACACACACACACACACACACACAGTCACACACACACACACACACACACACACAGTCACACACACACGCACGCACGCACGCACGCACGCACGCACACACTTGAAATGTTTATTTATGTCCACATGAACAAGGATGCCTCGTACAAAGGGCATGCCGGTGCAGTCAGACAATATGATAGAACAGCCAGTTACAGTTACAGTTACAAGTGCATAGACGGCAGAACATTGTTACATACAGTATAGTTGACATACTTGTCGGACACCGCGGACATACATTACACACACACACACACACACACACACACACACACACACACACACACACACACACACTCAGGGGTGTGTTTCAGCCAGGTGAAGGCAGCTAAGGTGAACAGACATACACACACATACGCTTGGGATGAACTCACACACGCACACAGACATTCAGCACACCACCAGGATATAACCTTTCAGGTATTCAAGCTTCCATTGTGTTGTACTGATCCGTGGGCCAGGTGCACACAGTCTAGAGTTCAGCTTTTGTAGTGAACTGGAACACAGCTGAATTCAAGCCCTGCCTTTGCACTGCGGCGTCAGACGCTGATGTTTGGATGCTTTGGATGCTTTTGGGGCCTGGTGGGTTGAGAGCCAGTGTTGTAGTGGTTATGGAGGGTTAGCTTAGCTCTGGTCCATAGCGTTAGTGGAGTTCTCCCTAACGCTATGTTTCTCTACCTCTGTATCTCCTTGGCAAAACCGGAAAACCCCGCCGTCTGGTCCGAAAATAACAAAAACTGTTTTGCCCCTCACCAATCCAAAGGTATCAGTGGACAGTTGAAAGCTTACTCTACTTAGTGGACGCAGTCTGAGCCCCCCACCACACGATTAAAATACATTTCTAGGGGGCGAAATGAAAAATACTCCACCGGATGGAGACTCCATTTCTTCTAGTTTTTTACTATTTGTCATCGCCATCATGGCGCTAACTCAATACTGCCACGCAGGTGAGAGGACCGCATTAACAGAGCATTATAGTCTCGTAGGGTGTTATTCAGCTCTGCGACGTTGGAAGTGCTGTTTTGTAAAAACAGTCTTCAACCAGGAAGAGTGTCTCCGTCAGGTGGGTTATTTTTTATTTCGCCCTAGAAATGTATTTTAAGCGTGTGGTTGGGGGTCCAGACTGCGTCCACTAAGTAGAGTAAGCTTTCAACTGTCCACTGATACCTTTGGTTTGGTGAGGGGCGAAACAGTTTTTGTTATTTTCGGACCAGACGGCTGGGTTTTCCGGTTTTGCCAAGGAGATACGGAGGTAGACGAACATAGCGTTAGGGAGAACTCCACTAACGCTATGGACCAGAGCTAATGGAGGGTGTGGTCTGGTGATGTAGTGAGTGCATGGTCATGTAATGAGGACAGATTTGGAGGACCCAGAGCCTTGTATTAGAGAGTTGTGCCAATGCGGGGTCAGAAACGGCTTCGGTCACGTAACTCGAAATGTCACTATTTCACCTTAGACTCCAATGCATTCCGTAAACTTCCGCTTTAGCGCTTTGTCACTATTCGCCAATAGATGTTTGTGCAGAAGACCTGGCCCCGTGAAGTGAAGTGAACGGAGTTGACGCAACTCTCCAATAGAGGGCTCTGGGCTGACCCTGTTCTTCTCCACAGAGGAACAGAACCCATATAAGGAGGTCTACCATGAAATGTGGGCGGAGCCAGAGGCAGCGTACACGCCCCCACCTCCGGCCAAGAAACCCCGCAAGAACGCAGCGGTGGAGAAGGCCAAGATCGTCCGGGAGGTGATCGACGAGGGGACCAGAGGTACGTACTGTGGAACATACTTTGGTACATACTCAATGGGGTTGGTGCACGACATGGGGAACGCCAGGAAATACATGGGAAAACAGAACGCGATCGGCTAAAAAGGCTTCTTATTAAAGAACACAGGATACGGGTAATTATAGAATGCCGTACCGTATTTAGACAGGAGTGAGACTTTATTAAAGTTGAAGACCACCCATTTTCAATATTGAACTGTGTCATTAATATACCTTAGAGGAGTTGTGTGGAAATAGAAAAAAAAGTTCCCCCCCCCCTTCTGTGTTGCCTAGAACTGGAAGATTGATTTTGGGGTTTGTATTGTAAAGTACAACTTGATGACATCACACATTGTACTTTACAATACAAACCCCAAAATCAATCCTCCAGTTCTAGGCAATTCTATTTCCACACAACTCCTCTAAGGTATATTAATGACATATTTAAATATTGAAAATGGGTGGTCTTCCCCTTTAAGCACTTTTTGAAATCTGAATGTTGGTGTAGTTGTAGGGGGCTAAATAACTCGCTCTGCCCGAACCCAAGGTTCAAGGTTCAAGGTTCGTTTATTTAGTGTTCCCGAAGGTCAAATGGGTTGCAGCGCATAGACAACAATACATCAAACAATACGATAAAAACAACTAAATACAGAACACATGTAGTGGACAGATACCTTAAAATAAAATAAAGTGCACATTGACCATAAAGTGCATGCATTAAAGTGCCATGCAATAAAGTGCACATTGGCCTTGAAAGTGCATCTCTTATAGGAAAGACCAATAAAGTGCACATACATGTATGAGGAATAGGTCATCTCCTGGACCTACCCAGAACAGCGTTCAGTGTGCAGATAGGACACGGGAACAAATCAATATTTGTGCCTGTTTGTTGTGGCACCAGCGGCCCGCAAACGATGGAAGGAGTTCATATTCTTTATGTAGTGGGTGAGCAGCATCAGAACGGATAGACAGAGCTTTGCTGAGCGCCTGTCTGTAGATAATCTGTCCTAAGCTGTTCATCTGTGTGCCAGATACTTTAGAGGCAACTTTTACAATCCTCCCAAGGGAATTATTATCGCTGACACAAAGATTACCATAACGACGAATAATCGAAAAGGAAAAGTCAGACTCGATGTAGGCACTGAAAAACAGTTTCATCAGAGTCTTGTCGACATTGAACTTGTAAACACAGGAACATGACGGTCGGGGCTTGGGTCTCTACGACCATGCGTGAGCTACGATGGGCTAAAATGGCTTTGGGAAACCCGGCCAAAGACTTTATGCTAACTAAGACCCATTCCTGGGTTGTATGTGTTAGTGCTCGTTAATGACCGTGCATCTCCTTTGTTCTTGTTTTCAGAGAGACTCATTGGTGAGGTCAAAACAAAGACCAGGAACATGGAAGGTAAACATTTCAGCTCTTATTGTGAAGGCTCTGCCTCTGAGCAAAGGGTTGGCCTGGGGGCGGGGCTAATGACTGTATACTACAGTGTTGACTTTGTCGACTAAAACTATGACGAAAAATGTTTATCGACTGCGTTTTTTTCACTGATGAAAACGAAATAAAAACAAAATAAAAAGTAAGCTGTGATGACTAAAACTAAGACTAAATATATTGACAATTTCGTCAACAAAATAAGCGAGTAAGTGAATAAGTGATAGACTAAAACGTTAGGGAGGGACTTGTGGAGAAGAGAGTAATTTTATGTTTGGTTGCTCTCAGGTGTTGCGTGCTGAAAATAGCAGATCTACAAGCTCGCAACGCGTCGCAGCAGCAACGTGTTTTGAGCTTGTAGATCGGCTATTTTCAGCACACAACCAAGTGTAAAATCAGTCATTACGATGCCATCAAGGCCTGACAAAATACATTTCAGTTGACTAAATCAACTGTAGATTTAGTCGCCTAAAATCTTATGATATTCAGTCAACACTAGACAATAACTGACTAAAACTAACTATTTTATTCAAAAGACTATGATCGAAATTTGTTGTCAAAAACAACACTGGCAATCTACAGCTTTGCGATGTGGCGCGCTGTGAACTTGTAGATCGGCTATTTTCACCATTTTCTTAAATGTTGAAAAGTATGTAGCATCGCTGTGTGTGGTCACAGTGACTACACCACTGACCTACTTGAGTACACGAGAGAGCTGACATTTATCGTCTTTCAAACACTGCTCCCTGTTGCTCTCAATTACAGAGTAAGATGAAGATGAAAAATGTCCAAACAGGCGTTTTTTAACCAAGATTGCAAATAAAGGAGGCACTCGCATATTAAATGGCGGGAGAATGCTATTGCTGCTGCTGTTGAGTGATGGAGGCAGACAGAGAACATTTGGGCATGAAGCCAGCATCAGTGTATGGTGACCTAAGGAATGCCGTCTGGTCATACAGTACACTGACGATGGCTTGATGCCATCATCTGGAATCTTTCTTACCATGGCAGTATTCAAAAGACAGGACGCATATTGTGTGTCCAACATCTCATCTATCTCCCCTTGTGCTTGAGAATTGTCGTCTCTTGAAGTGACATCGTAAAGTGTCTGAATACAACTGGCAAATGAATTGCCTACATCAGGGGTTCCCAAACTTTTTTGAATCAGGGCACCCCATAAACATTTCTTTTTAATCCGAGGCACCCCTACATTATAATTTTCACTCCCAGCACCTTATATTTATAGCATATCGTCGTTTTGCGGGTTTTGGCGTGGTTTTAGTCGGTTTTGGGCCGGTTTGGGGCTGGTTTGGGTCCACTAACTCCATTTCGGCGCCCCCTCTAGGATGGGCTCTAGGCGGCCGCTTAGCCTGCCTATAGCTAAACACGGCCCTGGTGACAGATTTGATCATAGTTTTGTGTTTGTCTGCATGTCTCTCTGATGTTCTACCTGCAGATATCTGTATTTCCTGTGGCAGCCTCAACGTCTCTCTGGAACACCCTCTGTTTGTAGGAGCCATGTGTCAGAGCTGCAAGGTAAGCAGTGCAGAGCAGCAGCCAAACACAACTCTATGTACTTAGTGCTACTGAATGAATGAATGGACACAACTCTATGTACTTAGTGCTACTGAATGAATGAATGGACAAACACAACTCTATGTACTTAGTGCTACTGAATGAATGAATGGACAAACACAACTCTATGTACTTAGTGCTACTGAATGAATGAATGGACAAACACAACTCTATGTACTTAGTGCTACTGAATGAATGAATGGACATAAACACAACTCTATGTACTTAGTGCTACTGAATGAATGAATGGAAACACAACTCTATGTACTTAGTGCTACTGAATGAATGAATGGACATAAACACAACTCTATGTACTTAGTGCTACTGAATGAATGAATGGACACAACTCTATGTACTTAGTGCTACTGAATGAATGAATGGACATAAACACAACTCTATGTACTTAGTGCTACTGAATGAATGAATGGACATAAACACAACTCTATGTACTTAGTGCTACTGAATGAATGAATGGACATAAACACAACTCTATGTACTTAGTGCTACTGAATGAATGAATGGACATAAACACAACTCTATGTACTTAGTGCTACTGAATGAATGAATGGACATAAACACAACTCTATGTACTTAGTGCTACTGAATGAATGAATGGACATAAACACAACTCTATGTACTTAGTGCTACTGAATGAATGAATGGACATAAACACAACTCTATGTACTTAGTGCTACTGAATGAATGAATGGACATAAACACAACTCTATGTACTTAGTGCTACTGAATGAATGAATGGACATAAACACAACTCTATGTACTTAGTGCTACTGAATGAATGAATGGACATAAACACAACTCTATGTACTTAGTGCTACTGAATGAATGAATGGACATAAACACAACTCTATGTACTTAGTGCTACTGAATGAATGAATGGACATAAACACAACTCTATGTACTTAGTGCTACTGAATGAATGAATGGACATAAACACAACTCTATGTACTTAGTGCTACTGAATGAATGAATGGACATAAACACAACTCTATGTACTTAGTGCTACTGAATGAATGAATGGACATAAACACAACTCTATGTACTTAGTGCTACTGAATGAATGAATGGACATAAACACAACTCTATGTACTTAGTGCTACTGGATGAATGAATGGACATAAACACAACTCTATGTACTTAGTGCTACTGAATGAATGAATGGACATAAACACAACTCTATGTACTTAGTGCTACTGAATGAATGAATGGACATAAACACAACTCTATGTACTTAGTGCTACTGAATGAATGAATGGACATAAACACAACTCTATGTACTTAGTGCTACTGAATGAATGAATGGACACAACTCTATGTACTTAGTGCTACTGAATGAATGAATGGACATAAACACAACTCTATGTACTTAGTGCTACTGAATGAATGAATGGACATAAACACAACTCTATGTACTTAGTGCTACTGAATGAATGAATGGACATAAACACAACTCTATGTACTTAGTGCTACTGGATGAATGAATGGACATAAACACAACTCTATGTACTTAGTGCTACTGAATGAATGAATGGACATAAACACAACTCTATGTACTTAGTGCTACTGAATGAATGAATGGACATAAACACAACTCTATGTACTTAGTGCTACTGAATGAATGAATGGACATAAACACAACTCTATGTACTTAGTGCTACTGAATGAATGAATGGACATAAACACAACTCTATGTACTTAGTGCTACTGGATGAATGAATGGACATAAACACAACTCTATGTACTTAGTGCTACTGAATGAATGAATGGACATAAACACAACTCTATGTACTTAGTGCTACTGAATGAATGAATGGACACAACTCTATGTACTTAGTGCTACTGGATGAATGAATGGACATAAACACAACTCTATGTACTTAGTGCTACTGAATGAATGAATGGACATAAACACAACTCTATGTACTTAGTGCTACTGAATGAATGAATGGACATAAACACAACTCTATGTACTTAGTGCTACTGAATGAATGAATGGACATAAACACAACTCTATGTACTTAGTGCTACTGGATGAATGAATGGACATAAACACAACTCTATGTACTTAGTGCTACTGAATGAATGAATGGACATAAACACAACTCTATGTACTTAGTGCTACTGAATGAATGAATGGACACAACTCTATGTACTTAGTGCTACTGGATGAATGAATGGACATAAACACAACTCTATGTACTTAGTGCTACTGAATGAATGAATGGACATAAACACAACTCTATGTACTTAGTGCTACTGAATGAATGAATGGACATAAACACAACTCTATGTACTTAGTGCTACTGAATGAATGAATGGACATAAACACAACTCTATGTACTTAGTGCTACTGAATGAATGAATGGACATAAACACAACTCTATGTACTTAGTGCTACTGAATGAATGAATGGACATAAACACAACTCTATGTACTTAGTGCTACTGGATGAATGAATGGACATAAACACAACTCTATGTACTTAGTGCTACTGAATGAATGAATGGACACAACTCTATGTACTTAGTGCTACTGAATGAATGAATGGACATAAACACAACTCTATGTACTTAGTGCTACTGAATGAATGAATGGACATAAACACAACTCTATGTACTTAGTGCTACTGAATGAATGAATGGACATAAACACAACTCTATGTACTTAGTGCTACTGAATGAATGAATGGACATAAACACAACTCTATGTACTTAGTGCTACTGGATGAATGAATGGACATAACACAACTCTATGTACTTAGTGCTACTGAATGAATGAATGGACATAAACACAACTCTATGTACTTAGTGCTACTGAATGAATGAATGGACATAAACACAACTCTATGTACTTAGTGCTACTGAATGAATGAATGGACATAACACAACTCTATGTACTTAGTGCTACTGAATGAATGAATGGACATAAACACAACTCTATGTACTTAGTGCTACTGAATGAATGAATGGAAACACAACTCTATGTACTTAGTGCTACTGAATGAATGAATGGACATAAACACAACTCTATGTACTTAGTGCTACTGAATGAATGAATGGAAACACAACTCTATGTACTTAGTGCTACTGAATGAATGAATGGACATAACACAACTCTATGTACTTAGTGCTACTGAATGAATGAATGGACATAAACACAACTCTATGTACTTAGTGCTACTGAATGAATGAATGGAAACACAACTCTATGTACTTAGTGCTACTGAATGAATGAATGGACATATTGACAAACGCTCTCTCTCTCTTTCACTCTCACACACACGCATGCACACACACACGCATGCGAACACACACACACACACACACACACACACACACACACACACACACACACACACACACAGACACACACACACACACACACACACACACACACACACACACACACACACACACACACACACAGACACACACACACACACACACACACACACACAAAGTATAAATAAAAGTATCAATACTGCAATATGGAAAATACTCTCTTACAAGTAGAAGTATGGAATTCAAAATGTACTTGGGTAAAATGATAAAAGTATTGGCATCAATAAGTACTTTAAGTACCAAAAGTAAAAGCTCACAACGCGTCGTAATGAGCTTGTAGATCGGCTATTTTCAAATAGCCTATATAGCTATAAAATAGGGCTAAAGTGGTTTAACGTATGTTTTTTTTATATAATCATTTATATCTGCGAAGTAACTAGTAACTCAGGTTTTCAAATAATTATAGTGGAGTAAAAGTACAATATTCGGATCTGAGATGTACTGCAGTGGAGTAGAAGTACTCAAGTAAAGTGCAAATACCTCAAATTTGTACTTACAGTAAGTACAGTACCTACTGTAAGTAAATCTACTTAGTTACTTTACACCACTGCACACGCACACACACAGATAAGACCAGATAAGAGGCAACTGTGTGCTTTTTCAGTCTGAAAACTTTGTTAAAAGCAGCAGTTGCCAACGTAACGTTGCTATTGATAGGTTAATTCATAACATTGGCCTACCTGCTGTTAGTTTACACGTTGATGCGTGTGTAACAATAAAGCCCAAAGGACCAATAAAGCAGCAAATGGTGCATTTTGTTATCATTTCCTACGCCATTGTTCACAGCTGAGAAGTGCGAGACACCGCCATGAAAACCAACCAATCAAAACACCACACAGACGCACCACACCGCCAAACCCCATCTTCTGAGTAGGGTCGCTCAGTGCGTGCACTCAGCACACCGGTGCGCCGCCCACTGGATTTCCGAACAACAACGCACCAAGTGCACTGAATAAACGAACGACAACATGGCACACCAGTGCGTTGAGTGCGCATTTCCGAACGCACCCTATAAATCAGACAGACAGATACAATCAAACACATGCACGGGAGCGCATTCAGACACACATACAGATCTACAGACTCACACTCACTCACTCAATCCATCCAAACAATTTCTTTTACACATTTTACAAAAATAATCCACCAGAATAATAATCACACATAGAAAAATTCACACACACTGTACACAAAATACACACCCACTCATTCACAAACACGCACACATACACACTTCCTCTGACCGTGTGTGTTTTGTGCTGTGATAGAACTGCTTCCTGGAGTGTGCCTACCAGTACGATGACGACGGCTACCAGTCCTACTGCACCATCTGCTGTGGAGGCAGGGAAGTGCTCATGTGTGGCAACAACAACTGCTGCAGGTCAGAGCGCTATACACACTATACCAGAACTTCTCAGCCTGTGGGCCATGAGGATATCGCTAGTGGGCACGCAAATAATTGGCAAAACAATAAAATAAAAATATGATATTATAACATTAATATATATATATATATATATATATACATATATATATATTTGTTTTTTATTATTATTATTATGAAAAGATCTGTAAATGTTTGAGATGTCGAGATGTAGTCTGGAAACTAGACGAATCTGCCATTGCAAAACAGAATTGCCTTTTAGCTTTTCAAGCGGGCCCTGATCCAGAATAGGTTGAGAACCACTGGTGTGCATACTTATATACTGTATACTGTATACTTATTTAAAGCTTGCATCACATGCGTCCTTCATCTTGTAGTTTGATTTATATAATCATTGTTTATTCAGGTGTCATACAGTTCAGTGGAGATAGCAGATTAGAGATGTTTCTGTGGAGAT
>NC_137823.1:60844200-60874200 GCF_963921795.1 Nannobrachium achirus
GCTGGTGCTGAGAGACCTGGGCATCCAGGTGGAACTCATTGTGTTTGCCCTGCTCCTCAGGTATGCTGGTGCTGAGAGACCTGGGCATCCAGGTGGAGCGGTACGTGGCCTCCGAGGTGTGTGAAGACTCCATCACCGTGGGCATCGTCAGGCACCACGGCCGGATCATATATGTGGGCGACGTGCGCAACGTCACGCATAAACATGTGAGTTGAGAGTTTAGCCCCGTCGTGGCCACTTGAACCTTGTTAACTCATTGCATGCCAGGCCCGATAATCCCGAGATTATTTCAATGTCTTTCCCTGCCCGATTTTGAAAAAAAAAAAAAAAAAAAATCAAAAAGAAAAAAATTTTTGACCCCAAAAAATGTAGTAGGCATGATAGCAATCGCGAAATTGCATGTTTAACCCCCATAGCAACCCCATCTTTCAAACATGGCAGCCATCTTTGTTTACATTTTAGGAAAACATAATGGCTGCTATCTCATGAATGCCTGAACGGATTTCCATTCGGATTTTTTTGTTTGAAAGCTGTGAGCAATGTGCAGACACGTGGTGCATTATCTAGGCATGGGTGTGCATGATCCGTGCACTATGAATTAAATGGAAGTCTATGGAGACAGAGGCAGGGGAGAGTACGAAGGTATTGTTAAATGGCGGGGAATGTGTTAAGCAGGGACTTAAGTGGGACAATTAACAAAGCATTATCCAGTTTATGTCTATTGTTTGTCCCTCCCCCCACCACCACTCTGATTGGTCCATCAGACTCATTGTGAGTATTTAACAGAGCTCTGTTTAGTTCCATGACACAGTTCTATGTGTGCAAGTTCTTGAGGCTGAACTCTCTTCTGGACTAAAGGTGAAGTATAGATAGATAGATAGATAGATAGATAGATAGATAGATAGATGTGTCCACACTGTAGTCCAGGTAGGTATTTTTTCGTCAGCGGCTCTTGCTGCCCTGTTTACGTGATTCTCAACCAGCAGGCTGGGGAGCGCTGGTTGCGTGCCGCGTCTCTGCGACGGCACTGCAAGTGGGCCCCCAAATAATTGGCAGGATTTTAATGATAATGTAACGTTAATATAAATAATGCCTCTGGGCTGTGCTGCCCAGAGGCAGCACAGCAAGTGTAAGGTTACAAGTTACAAAGAAGTAAGAAAAAGAGTACTGTAGTGTACAGTCCAAAGAGCAAGGCACAAAAAAAACATAAAGTGTCAAAAAGCTATTGCAAAAAAGAATTGAAAGACAGACGGATAGAACACAGTACTATGCATAGGATATCATCAATAACTAGATAGAACACAGTACTATGCATAGGATATCATCAATAACTAGATAGAACACAGTACTATGCATAGGATATCATCAATAACTAGATAGAACACAGTACTATGCATAGGATATCATCAATAACTAGATAGAACACAGTACTATGCATAGGATATCATCAATAACTAGATAGAACACAGTACTATGCATAGGATATCATCAATAACTAGATAGAACACAGTACTATGCATAGGATATCATCAATAACAAAAAAGAAGCAGTGAGTGTTTCTTTTTCACATTAAATTATGAACATCTTTCAATCATTATCATTATTAGCTAGTAGACATGATATCCTGACCCCAGAAAGAGGATGTTCTGGAAGGCAGGGCCCAACAGAACTGGATGGACGGATAGAGCTGATCTGTCTCTGTCAAGGCTCCATTTTGAGGGGAGCGTGTCCCCGGGAGCGTGTCCCCGCTATTTCTACAAATCATCTTTTCAACAACCAAACCTAACCCTAACCCTAACCCTACCCCTAACCTCCGTGGGGTGAGTAGCGATACCTGCAGATGCTCCGTTGTCCAAATGATGTGCGTTCGAAAACCTCCCCGATTTTGAGAATGGTTAGCGGTGAGCCAGTAGCTATGGGGCTGTTAAGTATGACATCATTTTGTAGGCAGAGGAGAATTTCTGCCCCTAATTTCCGTGAATCTTTTTACTATTTTTACTATTTACACATTTTTCTTCTCTTTGTTATTGAAAGGAAAGTGTTAGAATGATACTTTAGTCGTTATTTTTTAGTCGTTGTTTTTTGAAATAGCGAGGGACAGAAAATGCTCTGGGGGCAGATTCTCCTCTGCCTACAAAATGATGTCACGGCTTAAAAGCCCCATAACAGTTAAGCATGTGAACAATTTTTTTTCACAGTTTTTTTTAATTTGAAATTCAGGGCATACAGTAAACCAAGACTTGTTCGTATATTATGAGAACCAATCACAAAGAAAATAATACGAAGGTAAAGCAGTCATGTAAGTGTCAAAGATAACAATGTAGCAATAGGGCAAAGACAAAACAAACGAAAAAAGCAATAATGTAAATAACAAGCTATGATGGCATTTGAAGTACCATTCAGTGGAGTGACATTTAATGATCGTATACCCTGAACAGGCAAATAGAAAGACAGATAAAAAATGTATATATAAAATGAATAGGTATTAACAACAACACACGAGACAGACAAACTTGACATGGCTTGATCGCCCCACACTGTAATATATGTGATAAACAAGCAGTGCACCCACACATAGTTCCACATAAGAGGTATACTAGGAAGACCCAGCTGCATCCGAGCAGGGACGTGCTGGCTATTGGGAAAAGCGGGACAACTCCCGAACGGCCGGTTCATTCCCGGCCGGTCCAGGCCGGCCATTAGGGGAAAAAAAAAAAAATGTCTGCCTTCGTTCCATTTTGGGGGCTGGGCGGCCAACAAAGTAAATCGTCACTGTCAGGCAGAAACTTCGTATGTCCAAGTTTCAAATGTATACATTTGTTCGCGAAGCAAAGCCCTGCTTCATCATACAAGGCCGTTGCACAAAAGTAGAGAACTAGTTTAAATCATTTTTAAATACAAAACAAACGGTTTTGGACATACACGTTTTCCACCCGACAACAACGAAATATAACTCATGTACAGTAATTGGCCCACTGGCTTGTCACTTGTCATGATCTGAAATGGCAAATCTTTGAGTAGTAGCAACGCTATAGAGAGATCTCTCTCTATAGCACGCAATGAGGGCCTCTCCAACTCTTTTTCCCGGGCTGAATCAGGGGCCCAGCACGTCCCTGCATCCGAGACTGTGTCCACCTTAGACAAGAGATGTAGAAATATATTAGTCTGGGACAGTCTGGAACTGCAAGTTGTCTAGCATGTGAGCAATTAATACCGCTAACACCTAGCCGTCTAAGCCATCGCTAGCTTTCAGTGTTGGACTGAAAGATAATGTTTTCCTCCTGTATTATCAAGCTAGTATCAGTATACAGTGTTCTGTCTGTATGGTGCTGTTGACTTGAGCTGTGTGTGTAAGTCAGATCCAGGAGTGGGGACCATTTGACCTGGTGATCGGGGGGAGTCCCTGCAATGACCTGTCCATAGTCAACCCTGCACGTAAGGGCCTCTTTGGTAAGAATTCTGATTATTACTTATTTTATTTTTTATTGTTATTCACACTGTTGAGGATATTATTGACCACAATGTCATCGCCTGCACAGTCACTACACAACTTGTACTGTAGGCTATTTGACAATAAACAGCTGTGAACTTGAAACAAAATTGCCATAAGCTGCTTGGTCACTGCATTATATTCTATTGAAGACTTTATTGATTGATTGAAGACTTTATTAGAGGTTTGCATAGGAAAAGGTACAGTTTCATGACGGTACAGTTCACTGGTACACGGTCAACCAAAAGGAGATCCTAGAAAAGACTACGCTTATTTCCACAGGAAACCATTTAAGTATCTCATATAACATTGAATGAGAGACGAATAGAACACAGTACTATGCAGTAGATATAGTCAGGAAAAAAATTAAGAATAAACAAAAAACAGTCTATACAAACAGTAAGTATATATATACAAAGAAGGGACAGGGGAGGGTAGGGCTGGGCTAGGTTTGTTTTTACCAGTTGCGAACGGCTGCTGCCTGTAAGTGGTTTTTCAGGGCGATTTTAAAGGATGCTAGGGATCCACACTCCTTTATGGCCTTCTATCGATGCCATTATCAAGAAAGTGTATTGCCACAATTTAAAAGTCTGTTTTGGAGTACTGAATTTAGCATAAATAAACTACAAAAATCAATGGTCATTACATCACAGTACATGGTCTTCTCTCTCCTCTGTGTCTCTCCTCTCTCTCCTTCCAGAGGGCACTGGCAGGCTGTTTTTTGAGTTTTACCGGCTGTTGCACGAGGCCCGGCCCAAACCAGGCGACGAACGTCCCTTCTTCTGGCTGTTTGAGAACGTGGTGGCCATGGGAGTCAGCGACAAGAGGGACATCTCACGCTTCCTGGAGGTTGGACACGCACACACACACACGCACGCACGCACGCACGCACGCACACACACACACACACACACACACACACACACACACACACACACACACACACACACACACATACACATAGTATTGACATCCACACCCAAACAAATATAGACAAACATAGAGAAATGAACACAGTACTAGCCAAAAGGCACACAATAAAGTAACAGTTTGGAGAGCAAAAATCACACCCGTGTGAACTGAGCGGTGGTGGTGGGGGGGGGGGGGGGGGGGGGGGGGGGGGGGTGCCTGTGTGTGTGTGTGTGTATTGCAGTTGATGCTCAACCTCTCTGGTCACTCAGTGGTATTCAGGCTACACATTCCTCAGGCTACACATTCCTCAGGCTACACATTCCTCAGGCTACATACAGACAGACAGACACACACACACACACAGCCACGCTATGGAGACGGTGTGACCACCGCTCAAAAAACTCACAAGAGAGCGTCACTACCCCCTAGTGGTGGGGGAAGATGACTGCATCTCTACATCATCCAAATGACCTAGAATGAGCCTCACTCAGATATGGTCCTCCTGTCTCCTGTTGACTCGGAGGAAAAGGAAACAAGGCATATGTTGTGCATGTTACATCATGGGTGCAAATCCAACTCACAAATGTTCCATGACCCCCCCCCCCCCCCCCCCAACCATCTCCCATCCTGTCCACAATGTGCAACACCAGGAAAAATAAACTAAATTCATGGGCTGCCCAGGGGGGAAAATGTCCATATTTCCAAACTCGTCATGATGTTTAGACATTCTTCTATTTTCCCTATAACATGCTGATTACTTTTCTCTTCCTGGTGTTATTCTGATCCATCCATCCATCCATCTTCAACCGCTTATCCGGTATCGGGTCGCGGGGGTAACATTTCCAACTGAGACTTCCAGATTTCCTTATCCCGAGCAACTTCCTCCACTCCCTCGGGGAGTATACCGAGGCGTTCCCAAGCCAGTGTGGAGATATAATCCTTCCATCTGGTCTTTGGTCTGCCACGGGGTCTCCTCCCAGTGGGACGCGCATCGAGGACCTTCCTAGGAAGGCGCTCGGGGGGCATCCGTACTAGATGCCCGAACCACCTAAGCTGACTCCTTTCCAAGTGTAGGAGCAGCGGTTCTACTCCAAGTCCCTCTCGGGTGACTGTACTTCTCACCCTATCTCTAAGGGAGATACCAGCCACCCGTCTGAGGAAACCCATTTCGGCCGCTTGCACCCGAGACCTTATACTTTCGGTCATGACCCACACTTCATGACCTTACGTGAGAGTAGGAACGAAGATTGCTCGGTAGACAGAGAGCTTTGCCTTCCGGCTCTTTTTTTCCTTCACAACAGTGAAATGTATACACTTGAACCTGCTATTTTCTATTGAAACAAAATTATCTTTAGTAGTTAGCTTTACCAGGGAAGGGCACAATATGTGACTACTTTTATTGTGGTTAAAATAAACAAACCATTACTGCTACTTGCAATGAATCCTTTATTTGGTGTTCACTTGTAGCGTTCTGTTCAGTCTAGTAGGATTGAGTACATTAATAGTGACATTAATTCAGATGCCATTATGTTTTGACAGCTGAATTTAAAGAACATGTCAGCACTGAAGCGTTGTGAGGCATGAGAAGGACTTTTTATTTCTTTCCAGTAAATCATATTTTAAGTATACATTAACTCATGGGAACCCACGAGGTGTCTACACGCCAATCTCTTTGATGTCTCTGGAGGCCCACGACGCGTTGACGTGTTTACTGTATTTACAGTATTAACTTTAAATCTCACCGTTAGGTTG
Source organism: Nannobrachium achirus (assembly GCF_963921795.1). Taxonomy (NCBI): domain Eukaryota; kingdom Metazoa; phylum Chordata; class Actinopteri; order Myctophiformes; family Myctophidae; genus Nannobrachium; species Nannobrachium achirus. The sequence goes on from NC_137823.1 coordinate 60,850,355, forward strand.
GGGCTACGCATGGATGTAGCCCATTAGCCGCTAGTCGCTTCGAGTCGACGCTGAGAGCATCGCGCGGCCGTTTTTCTCCATATACTCCAATGCATTTCCCCATCTTTAACGCCTTTTATCTCTGATGTTTGTTTTATGGCTAAAACTGTGGCGGGGTGCGGCAAAATGTCCAAATTTTGATCGGCAATGAACAGCTATGATCAACACTGGTCCATACAGAAAGTTACACAACAACATCCTGTCTGCGCTCATGTGACCAAGTGACGTCATGACGCATGCATTGACGCAGCAGGGCCGGATTCAATACAATGGTGGTGGGCCTGGGCAGCGAGAGGGGATAAATGGGGCAATCCAGGGGCACCCGATGTGTTAAACACAAAATCCTCTTCTTTGACTATTATTGACTGTGTCAATAATAGTACCTTGCCTGTTATACACCCGTTCTAAATACGTTATATCTAAATCTAAGGTATGGAAGACGACGCTTTAGAACTGTATGACAAACATAATCAAGAATCAGGAAGGTCTTATTTCTGACGATACTTTGTTGCATGACTGTGTCATCGTTTGGCTTAAACCTGGTGTTTCTCTGCAGTGTAACCCAATAATGATCGATGCCAAGGAAGTGTCCGCCGCACACCGAGCGAGATACTTCTGGGGGAACCTTCCTGGCATGTCTAGACCTCTCACAGCCATGGTCAACGACAAGCTGGACCTACAAGAGTGCCTAGAGCATGGGCGCACAGCCAAGGTACTGACATAACTGTGTGTGTGTGTGTGTGTGTGTGTGTGTGTGTGTGTGTGTGTGTGTGTGTGTGTGTGTGTGTGTGTGTGTGTGTGTGTGTGTGTGTGTTAGGGCATTCACCAAATATTCGAATATCAAAGTCACTATTCGACATTGTTCACCGAAGTCGAATATTCGCTTTTTTTTTTCTTTTTTTTTTCATTGTTTTCTCTTTAAAAATAAATATATATATTTCTTCATGGTTTATAAAGCTTGGCTAGATAGTTAGTCATAAGAGTGAGTTGTCAATGCCCCTGGTGGATGAATTTGTTAATGCTCTATACCAGGGGTTCTCAAACCTTTTTAGGGCGTGACCCCCAAAATAAAGATATTTGAACTGGGGACCCCCACCCTGACAAGCACTTGGAATTGTAAGTATTACATTTAATGTGACTCGGTTCCGCAGATAAATATTGTGAAAATAGCAGATCTAGAGAGGCTATTTTCACAATGTTCGCCTCTTGCTTACTTAATATTTGACAGTTTGGCCAGTGCTGTCGAATATTCGACTATTCGAATACTTTGAGGTCGAATAATTCGAATACTAAAAATCACTATTCGTGAATGCCCTAGTATGTGTGTATGTGTAATCCATGGGAAAGTTGTGACTGTGCCCTATGTTGAGGTCTAAACTGTCACTAAAAGAAAATGTTGATCAGCTTTCTTCTCAAGACTCTTTTAAATTTAAAATGGAAGTACTTTGCTGGGTGTTTTATTTGTATATTTATGTATCATCTATTCATCTTGTCTTGAATTATGCTGCATTGACCCAAGCAAAATGATTTACCTGGTGGATAATAAAGACATCTGATCTAATCTAATCTTAATACACTCATCAGCAGGCGTTATCTTGAGAATACAGTGAGAAAAATATAGAAGATTTCATAATTACAAATCTTCCTTGCTTCGCAAATTCTGTCACTTCAGCAACTCATGTGGAACTGTTCTCAAATGTACTCTCAGCAGTAAATGTACAGAGCAATACAAACTAGAAAACACATCGCATAAATAATAGTTTTTCTACCACTTTTTGTGGTCACATGTTCAGATACTGGATTCTGATTGGCTTAAAACAGTGGTAAATCAGTCAACAACCTTGAGTTGGCTCATGGACCCCGCCCACTGTTGTGCTGCAGTTGTAACATTTCCAATAACCTTGCAAGTTACAACTGTGTTTTCTTTCATTTATATGGTAGAAGTGGTAGAAAAGCAATTTACCATTTGAGGGTCGTGGGTTGGCTGATTTACCACTGTTTCAGGGTTGTTTGGCACTCTGCTTCGCCTCGTGCCACAACCCTGAAACAGTGGTAAATCAGCCAACAACCCACTCCCTCTCATGGTAAATGGCTTACATCTGGCGCAACAGTGGCTCAGGAGGAGGTAGAGCGGCCGCTTGGGAATTGGACGATTCTTAGTTCGATCCCGGGCTCCCCCTGGCTTTGTGTCAAAGTGTTTTTGAGCAAGACACTGAACCCCATAACCGCTCCCAATGTGCAGGTGTGTGTGTGAATGTGTGTATGAATGGGTGAATCTATCGCACATTGTAAAGCACGTCGGATAAAGACGCTACATAAATGCACCATTTAACCACCATTTTACCATTTAATTAAATGGATATTTCACTTTAAAAAAAACTTTTGGTAATTTTATCATCTAATCAGGCTTTTATGAATACCCTGAACAGTTTTTAATTAGCTTGATTGAATATTTCGATATTTGATGTAAATGTTACCAGGCCCTCCAGGCCCAGGGCCTCTCCCCACACACACCCATTGTAACTTCAAACTTCATTTTAACCATGATAGATTCGTTAAAAACACCCATTATTTTTTCTGGTGACTCATACTACCCTCCTAATATGTGAGCAGGCAGTGTTTTTTCATTTATTTTTAAGAATTATTTTTTAGTTTTTCATTTTTTCCATTTTCCTAAATAATTATTTCAAATAAATGAAAAGAGTTAACAAAAAAACACAGCCTGCTCACGTATTAGGAGGGTAGTATGAGTCACCAGAAAAATTAATGGGTGTTTTTAATGAATCTATCATGGTTAAAATGGAGTTTGAAGTTACAATGGGTGTGTATGTGGAGAGAGGGCCTACCACTGCTCCCTGTTGAAAGTGGAATATCCCTTTAAGCACTAAGCAGAGAATGGAAGGTGCTGATTTTAGTATTTGTGTGGGTGTGTGTGTGTGCGCTCTGCTGGGCGTGTGCGTTGTGTTCCAGTTTGAGAAGTTGCGTACGATAACAACGCGCTCTAACTCTGTGAAGCAGGGGAAAGACGAGCACTTCCCTGTCTACATGGACAACAAGGAGGACATCCTCTGGTGCACCGAGATGGAGAGGTACAGCTGTGTGTGTGTGTGTGTGTGTGTGTGTGTGTGTGTGTGTGTGTGTGTGTGTGTGTGTGCGTGTGCGTGTGCGTGTGCGCGTGTGCGCGCGCGCGTGTGTCCGTGTTTTTGCACACCTGGGGTGGTTCAATTCCAACACCCCAATGGCTTCAGTTGTGAAAACATACATATTCCAGTGTTGTTTTTGACAGCAAATGTTGATTTAGTTTTAGTCATAGTCTTTTGAATAAATGTAATGTAGTTTTAGTCATACTTTAGTCACCTGAAAAAGTATTCGTTTTAGTCTAATTTTAGTCGACTAAATAGCATAAGATTATAGGCGACTAAATCTACCGTTGATTTAGTCAACTGAAATGTATTTTGGCAGGCCTTGATGGCATCGCAATGAATGATTTTACACTTGGTTGTGTGCTGAAAATAGCAGATCTACAAGCTCACAAAGCGTTGTGAGCTTGTAGATCTGCTATTTTCAGCGTGCAACACCTGAGAGCAACCAAACATAAAATGACTCTCTTCTCCACTAGTCCCTCCCTAACGTTTTAGTCTAGTTTTTATTTTGCTGACGAAATTGTCAATATATTTAGTCTTAGTTTTAGTCATCACGGCTTAGTTTTTATTTAGTTTTCGTCAGTGAAAAACACACTGTCGACAAACATTTTTCGTCATAGTTATAGTCGATGAAATCAACACTGGTATATTCTGTATTCTAATCATCAGCCTCAGCAGCGGTGAGCAGAGGTCAACGTGTGCCAGTCCTCCATGAGCTCTAACCTAACCTGTGCCCGTGTCCCCGTCATGTCCCTCTGTCTCCACCAGGGTGTTCGGTTTCCCCGTCCACTACACTGACGTGTCCAACATGAGTCGTCTGGCCAGACAGCGGCTGCTGGGACGCTCCTGGAGCGTCCCCGTCATCCGGCACCTCTTTGCCCCGCTCAAGGAGTACTTCGCCTGCAACGACTAGCCCAGCGGCCTGCCAGATTAGGCTCTGGACACACACACACACACACACACACACACACACACACACACACACACACACACACACACACACACACACACACACACACACACACACCACATAATTATGTACATGCAGGGTTCAATTTGTTTAAACAAATGCAAATTATTTTGTATAAATGCGAAGAATTCTGAGAACGTTTGAACATTTCCCCAAAATAGTGACGCTCAAGAGGGGGAGCATTTGCTTGGGAATTGAAAGGTTCTCGGTTCAATCCCCAGGTTCTCCAGGCATCTTAGCGTCCTTGCGCAAGACAACTTAATCCCCATCTGCTTCCGATGGGAAGGTTGATGCCTTGCGTGGTTTCAGTGTGTGAATGGGTGAATGTAATGCACATTGGGGGGGGGGGGGGGTAGCGGTTGTTAAGGGAGTAGAGCGGCTGCTTGGGAATCATAAGGTTCCCGGTTTGATCCTCGGCTCCCCCTGGATTAGCGTTGAAGTGGCCTTGAGCCACTGAACCACTGAACCACTGAACCACTGACTGCTCTCCATGAGCAGCTTGGTGCCTTGCATGGTTGTGTGCATGAATGAGTGAATGTAATGCACATTGTCAGCCCCGGCTTAATGCACAGGCTTTAGGGGCTGCAGCCCTGGGCACCAAGCTCTGGGGGCACCAAGCTCTGGGGGCACCAAGCTCTGGGGGCACCAAGCTCTGGGGGCACCAAGCTCTGGGGGCACCAAGCTCTGGGGGCACCAAGCTCTGGGGGCACCAAGCTCTGGGGGCACCAATACAAAGGCCAGGCCAAAAATAAACAAACACTGTGCAATTGCAAAGTAACTGCAAATCTTGTCGTAGGGCTGCCGAGCTTTACCCGTCACCCCGCTGGTGGTGAAGCAAAAAGCACCCCCACCCCCCTGCTGACAAAACGGGTGTGGGGGGCACTAAAACGGGTTGTAAGCCCTGGGCACCACAAAGGGCTAATCCGGCCCTGCACATTGTAAAGCGTTTGGAAAAAAGGTGCTATGTGCACCATTTGCCATTTACATTTTAAATGTAATTGTTAAATTATGATCATTTCAAATACAATTAAATATCTAACAAATCAGATAATGCATGTATTTAATTCAGTCTGACTAGAAGCAGGAATAAATCATATCCCCACTGGCAATAAAAAATGAATAACCCAAGGGGCGGATATCAGAAGCAGAAGCTTCCCCCACAGCAAATCGAACCCTGCATTAAAGTACATTCATAAGGACACAACCAACTTGACGTACACATATGAAGTGAAATCTGCTAGATACACAGACAACTGACTATACACGAATGAATACAAAATGACACAGACATAAAACTTGATAGTCATAGGATCGCATGCGCACACATATTCACACACACACACACACAGACAGACATACAATACATATTACGGACACGTTAACATAGCAAACTACAGTACATCCATACCCACATGTGACCAACTAGACGTACTGTACACGTACTGTACACACATAACCAGGCTCACAGCCCGTTTACAGAAGAGGAAACACACACACACACACACACACACACACACACACACACATACATACTGTACACACATATGTACACTCACTTCTACCTTGTAAAGGACCGTATTCTCTCAAAGTCCATCCAACACAACCCACTGGCTGACCTTAGGCCCACTTGGTGCTAACCTGCTCTGTACCACAGGGGGGCGTCTCTTCTCTCCAACCACAACAACACTCACTCACTCTCCTCTTCCGTTTGCAGGGGTTTTCCTACCTTATAGACATTCATTCTGTCCCCACGTGTTAAAATCTGCTCTCCTTTTACTGTGTCGTCGTGGTAACTGTAGTTGAAACTCCAGCGGGCCAAGTTTGCAAAGATGTCTGATGAGTTTTTTTTTTTTACCGTTTTCTTTTTTTATAAAACCAACGAATCCCTCCGATCCATAACTGAGTCTATATCCATAGATAGTACAGTGTTGCCAGTGTTTTGCAGTGCAAGGACCACTCTCTCTCTTTCTCTCTCAAACACATACACACACACACACACACACACACACACACACACACACACACACGCGCGCGCACACACACTAGGGCATTAACGAAAAAGTCAACAAGTCGACTCAGTCGACTTCATTACACAAGTCGACTCCCACCAGAGAAAGTCGAAAGTCGAAGTTGAAAAAAAAAACCTTTCTATTGTGAAAATAGCAGATCTACATGCTCACAACGCCTCGCGATGCGAGGCGTTGTGAGCATGTAGATCGTCTATTTTCACAATTTCTGCCTCTATATATTTGACAATTTGGACAATGTTTAATTTGCCATTTTAGAGGTATTAAAAAGTCCTTAAATTGGCACTTTAGAAATGTGAAGATACCCTCTATTACAGTTGAGTGAGAAAACAATGTTTCACATTAAGTTAATCATCTGGGGACCCCCCAAAATAATTGGGGGGGTCGTGTGTGATGTGATGACGTCATCAAACGATAAAGTCGACTTCAACTCAACTTTTTCCAAACGATAAAGTCGACTTCAACTCAACTTTTTACTGAGTCGAGTCGACTTGCAAAAATCACAAGTCGTTAATGCCCTAACACACACACACACACACACACACACACACACACTTTACAGTAACGGCCGGGTGCTCTTGGAGATTTCAGTCACTCTATAGTTTTGCATCCTCAGTTGAACGGTACCAGGTGCTTTTCCAGCAGGGTGAGAAACTCCATCCAAGCTGTGGATGTAATCTTTGTCTGCCAGCCTCTTGGCAGACAATCAGCCATCGTTTTTCCACCCTGGTCTGGACTGGAACACAAGGGATGCAAACAGGACCAGTGACCTCCACTGAAAGCCAAGGAGAAATAGAACTTAACTGGTGCTGTTCTTCTCACCTCCGCAGCCCTGTATGAATGATGGATACAATCCTTACATGGCCTTGTTAATATAGCCTCTACAGCTCTAACATTGAGAGCCATGCAACGTTTCTACAGTAAGACCTGTTAAAAACCTTACACCTTAGCCACAATTTTATAGACAACACGCGCACGTCGTGTGCACTGATTTGGCTCAAAAATCGTTATTAAAGATTGTTTAAAGAACAACAAAGTCCCCTAACCCATACTTTATACGTTTCGACTGTTTATGAATGTCTGTATTAAATAACCTAGTTATAATTTATCTCTGACAAATTCCTCTTAAACACAGGCTTTGTAAAGGTTGGTCCCAAAGTCTAGTTATTCATACACGGGTATCTCTCTGCTGTAACTATCATTACATACTGTACATACCAGACAGAGGTACTGCTGAAACCTGGACGTTGTCCTTCTCACGCACACACAAGTCGAGTATTAATATCAACAATCTTGCGAGATGCCAGATGTGAGAGAGCAGGTCTTTCCTCCTGGGCAGGTGCCATCTTGGAACTCCCTCCAGAAGCCTGTGAATCCTCAGGAACCAATAGGATTAGTCTGTGGTAGCCTTGCAGGATTCTGTGTAGCGTTACGTTACGAAAAAGTGGGAAGGAAGGCATAGATGAGGCAATCTGGCCATGGCTAGGCCCAATGTTGCCTGACTGCGAGCGCCAGACATCTCACACTACGTTCACTACGTTTCACTCCGGGAGAGTCTGAGATTACTAGGGCAGATTCTACTTCGGCGTGGGCGGGCTAAAGCCTATTGACGTCACACACACACACACACACATACACACACACACACACGCGCGACGGCGACGTGGCGTGACATTGCAAAAATATGTTATTTCTCATAACATATTATATGTCTGCATGTTTACGTTAGTGCAAAATGGTATTAAAACGTGAGGAAACGGCACTGACTCTCACGTGGGCAGAGGACACCAATCAGAGTCCACGAGCGAGTCTCACGTGAGCTCAAGATCTCTGTTTGGAGGGGGCTGGGACCGGAGCAGCCAAACCACGTGCCCCAAGCATACAACCCTGATTGGCCCATTCAATTCGCCCGCTCTTCAGGCGCGCTCGAAATAGAATAAAATATGTGCAGCTTCAGTCCACACTACAAACCACCCACCAACAGGGGGGGTGATGTGCGGACTGAAGTGTCAGGCTAGGCCCAATGGACGTCCCAATGGACGTCCCAATGGACACATTGTCTCCATCGCAGAGGACCAACGAGGGCAGTGTGTTGAGGACAACAGGTCCACCTCTGCTGTGCCATATTTAACCAGGGCTTCGAACCTAGTTAACCAATAAATAAAGTAATAGAAAGGAATAAAATAAACTGCACATTCCTCTCAAAGGGGTTCAGAAAACAACAAACATGCAGTTTATTGTGCGCTCCCTTATGTCCATGTGGGAATTGGGAACTCGGAATAGAAATTCCGCACACAAAACAAATATTAATGTATGTGTTTGTTTCTGGTACACAGCCGTACCGAACTGTATCACAACGGTTTCTTATGAATATGTGTACCATTACACCGGTGTGAGGATTAATGAATGATTAATACAAAATGAACGGTTTTGGACATACAAGGTTTCCACCCGATAACAACGATATTAAATAGTCAACCTGTCCTTGCGTGAGAAGCTTAGCGTCCAGACTTGAGCAGCACTGCCTCTGGTGGTCAGAAACAGAACAGCTCTTCCACATTCCTCTGGTGCTTCTGGTCTTGAAACGACCACTGTAAAGAGGACACACACACACACACACACACACACACATACTCAACAGTGCAAACCAGCAGGTTCACAACACATTTACAACTGATGTTCAGGTGCTTTTAAAACTATTTTTTTTACCGTACTGGGCTGTATCAGAACACACCAATGAATCCCTCCCATCCATAGTCTGTATCCGTAGATAGTTAGAGCGCTGCCAGAGTATTATAGTGCAATATTCATACACACGCACGCACACACACACACACACACACACACACACACACACACACACACACACACACACACACACACTCTCAAAGTCAAAGCTCCCGGTTAGATACTGTAGTAGCCAGATGATCTGAGATCTCTGTCTACTGATTGTCTGGGGAAGTCTAAATTCAATGCCGAGTCTTGAAGAGCAGAAGAAAAGAACATTTACAAATCTATGTCCTGCTTTCAAAATACCCTCCCGATATGAATAACCACCCTAAACTCTTGCATCGTTTCTGCAGTGCAAGGCAAGGAAAGTTTGTATAGCACGTTTCAGCCATGACACAATTTCAGAGTGCTTTACATAAAACAATTAAGCAATAAGACATTACGACACACAGCATTAAGACGTTTGAATATAATCATATGAAAATCAACAAAAAGGGAAAAAAGTTAATGTAAATTGAAGGGCCTTTAGCTTTGATTTAAATTGATTGATATTGCAGTTATTTTATATCAGAAAATTTCCACTAGGGATGCGGTATCGGTACTCGCAGTATCGGTACTCGCCCCGATACCGGCCTATTTTGCTGTACTCGTACTCGTCCCATATTGCTCACGGCAGCGCCAGATACCATTTTGTTTCATAAATATGTTGGTAACAACATATCAAAAGTCCTAAGACACAATTTTGTGTGTGTTAGTTCAACTAATGAACAGTGTTTTCACCTTCTCTCACTCTAGGCATGACAACATAATTATTTAAAGCATTTTATTTTGGAGCGCCATAAACGTAACTTTTACAGTATCGGTATTCGGTATCCGCAAGTACTCAAATTAAGTACTCGTACTTGTACTTGGTCAGCAAAAAAAGTGGTATCGGGACATCCCTAATTTCCACCCAGTTCTACCGTCTACGTTTCATTTTGATTAGTAGGTGGAGATATCGCATTGTCTGGCTACGCAAAACTAGTTAGGAAGTGATGGGAGTTCAATCAGTACCACTTTCATCCTTTACAGTCACGGGTGCTCTTGGAGACTGTGTCTCTCTTGGTGGCTTTGGTCTCTCTAGTTTTGCATCCCCAATTGAACAGCACCAAACAATACCAGGGTGAGAAACTCCATTCAAACCATGGATGGAAAACGTTTGTCTGCCATCGTTTTCTCTGCCCTACACTTTAATACGAGGGATGCAAAATGGAGCTCTGACATCCACTGAAAGCCACAGACAAAGAGAACTCTTATAGACACAGTGCTGGTTTTGTACTTCGCACCACCGCAGTAAATAACCCTGTATGAATGATGGATACAATCCTTTTGGCCTTTTTATAGCCTGTACAGCTCTGACACTGATATAGCCATGCAACGTTTCTACAGTAAGACCCGTTGAAACCTTTACGGAACCACAATTTTATAGACCACTCGTGTGCTGTGCACTGATTTGGCACAAGATTTATAAAAGATTGAATAAAGAACATGGATACTTTTATACAGACCCTGTCAAAATCCCCCCAACTCATGATTTATATACATTTTAGTTTGACACAGGTTATATATAGTATGAAAGTCTGTATAAAATAACCTTGATATAGTTTTAATAGACTCCACACACAGGACAAATTCCTGGTAAAAACAGGCCGTGTATCGTAGATCCCATGATAGACTATTTATTCATACAGGGGTGTCTTCTGGTGTGGTCTCTCTGTAGATCTCATGCTTTGAGAAAACGGCTCTTCCACATTTTCTCTGGTGCTTCTGGTCTTCAAACGGCCACCTTAATCCAAGAGGACGCCTCCACATCTTCTGACGTATCTCAGATTACACAAATACCAGCTAGTACACACACACACACACACACACACACACACACACACACACACACACTAGGGCATTAACGAAAAAGTCGACAAGTCGACTCAGTCGACTTCATTACACAAGTCGACTCCCACCAGAGTCGAAAGTCGAAGTTGAAAAAAAACAAAAACTTTCTATTGTGAAAATAGCAGATCTACAGGCGTTGTGAGCATGTAGATCGTCTATTTTCACAATTTCTGCCTCCATATATTTGACAATTTGGACAAAGTTTAATTTGCCATTTTAGAGGTAAAGAAGTCCTTAAATTTTAGAAATGTGAAGATACCCTCTATTACAGTTGTGTGAGAAAACAATGTTTCACATTAAGTTAATCATCTGGGGACCCCCCCAAAATAATTGGGGGGGTCGTGTGTGATCTGATGACGTCATCAAGCGATAAAGTCGACTTCAACTCAACTTTTTACTGAGTCGAGTCGACTTGCAAAAACCACAAGTCGTTAATGCCCTAACACACACACACACACACACACACACACACACACACACACACACACACATTCATACACACTCCGTAATCCAGCAGAGGTTCACAGCTTTTTCACCACGTTTACTCCGTACAACCGACGTTCAGGTGCTTTTTAAAACTCTAAAACTCTTTTTTACAGTACTGGCAAGTGTACACATTTATCGGAAACGCACGGTAAAAAAACATAACAAAACAACTGGGTGACGTCTTTTCTACTTTCTTCCAGTTAACAAAACCGCTTTGCCTCCCCCAGACAGACCCACATAAACACAACAACACGCACATTTTTACACAAGCACACCTTTTTATTTTCCTTCTCAGTTACTGTAAGGCTTCTTCCCACGGTGCCACTGGGTGTGACGTCATCACCCTGCGCCGTTCGGTGCTCCCCCCTCCAGAAACCCCCCCCCCCCCCCCCCCCAACCCACCCACAGGTGCTGCATGTCAGTCAGTCAGTGTACTACTCTCGGATTCCATGTTAGATTAGGGAATAATGATAATAATATGAATAATAATGGTAATAATAATTCCAATAATAATCTGTTATTGTGTGTGTGTGTACTGTTCCAGGTTGGTGCTCAGTTCAGTTTCAGCCTCTGCCTATAGAGGAGGCGCTAGAGAGACGGAGAGGCTAGAGAAAGCATATTGTACAGTTAGTATAGTGACTTGTTCTATTGTACCTGCTAAGGATGCCACAGGAGATTGTTAGGACCGATAAGCTAAAAGGCACATTCTAAAAAGAGATGAGTTGAACAGAGCTGGCTGCATCGTTGACAAGCATAATAACATGATTGAATTTGTTGTTTTGTTTAAAACAGTCACATTCTGGTTGTCGTCAGTAGAGGCTATTATTGCAACACATCTGCTTTTAGAGGGCAGTCGGAGGACATGGTGATGGTGTTCCTTGTTCGCGTGTTGACAGCTTTTAGGCTGAGTGTTGCGCTGTTAAATCACACTCGCTCGCTCTCACACACACACACACACACACACACACACACACACACACACACACACACACATACACACAGTTCTTCACAATAATACAGTACATATACTGTATACACAATGCACAGCAGTGGTTCTCATATCAGGAGCGCCCAGAACTTAAATTATTGATAGTTAGGAGCCAAATGGATCTTTACAGGCCTGTAAGTGACCCTTCGTTTGGTTTCATCTGTACACATTCAGAGTTACGGGGGTCCTTGACATGAAAAAAAGCTTGAGAACCACTGATGTGCAGTAAGTAGTGTTCAGAACAACATACTGTACACACAAACTGCACACACACACAAACACCATGCTGTGGCGCATGCAGACACTCATCTCATAGACTACATGAAAGATGAGCTCTTAGGAATGGAGGAACTGGTGGTGTTTCAAAAAGGTGCTAAAATTTTATCTGAAAAATATGAAAAATATATTGTTAGGAGTATAAATCAAGTTTGTCTTTACAATGACTGTATTTAAGTTTGTCGTAGTAATGAAAAAAGGCACTATTATTATTTTACTCTTGTATGAATATGAACTAATTAAAAAAGGCATTTTAACTTTGTACTTGAACCAATGTAAGAAATGAACCGTGAATAAAAAAAGGACTGTTTCATGTTGTTTTAGCTTAGAGCCTTTGTGTCGTCTGCTTATTGAGAAACTAGTGCTATTGGACCTTAGGGGTACAATGGCCAACTTTGTGAAGCAATGTAAATAGACAAACTTCATGGGATAAAATCAGTATTGAGTATGCATTATCATTTACCGCATAAATTGTATATTGTTGCTGTCTGGCCAAAACCAGCTAACAACGTTTTAGATTTTCCTTTTTTTTTCTTTCATAAATCACTACTATTGTCTATTGAACACCCTTTACGTCCGTGTTGGTTAAAAAGAATTGAACAATGGAAAGTAGTAAAAAGCGCTTCGGCCAAAACCTCATAACTCCACTTGAGCTTAAAGGAGCTATAGTCAAACTTTTTCTTGAAAAACGGATGCTAAAATAAAAATAATGTTTAGAAAATATTTTATAAAGAAATAAGCTTCATATATGTGTTTCAATTAAAAAATGACCACAAAAAGCGTAAAATAGTGATAAAATAATCATTTTGGCCATTGTCGGGCCGACACTTTGTATACATCCTAGCCTAACACTATCAAAGAATAGCCTAGAATTTAAACAAAGTCAGTCTGACAATGGCCAAAATGATTAAATATCATTATTTTACGCTTTTTGTGGTCATTTTTGAACAGAAACACATGTATGAAGCTTATTTTTTATAAAATATTTTCAAAACATTATTTTTATTTTAGCATCTGTTTTTCAAGAAAAAGTTGACTATAGCTCCTTTAATGTTTTCTCATTTACTGGAAAATGAACATTTTGGAGTTGACCAGACAGCAGACAGAGATGTACTGTACTTCATTGACTTAATAGTTGTCCCTATAGAGCAGGAGTGCCCAAAAGGTAGATCGTGATCTATCAGTAGATCACAAAGGCTGTGCAGGTAGATCACATGACATGCCCCTAAAAATATATATTTAAAATATAATGAAAAATATTTATATAAAACAATTCCACAAAACCAAAGGTCTGTCAACTCAATTTAGGTGACTTGATTGATCGACATCAAGAAGGGCCTGTCAGCTCCCTTCATGGCTTCTAAAGTAGCCAAAAATTCCCCAATGCAATGCTTTGTTTTCAAGAGTCGGTAGCATTAAGAACCCAAAAACCTACCACTTCCATACATTACTGAATGGGACTCCCACCCACTATTTCCCATTTCAAGTGCGTTTGTCTTATATGTAACGCCAGTGCCGCTATTCCAAAGCCCCCTGAGGTACATTTTTTAGGGGGTGGGTAGATCACGTTGAGCTGGTCATTTTAAAAGTAGCTCTCAAGTCAAAAAAGTGTGCCCAACCCTGCTATAGTAGGTATATGCAGCCCTGCTATAGAGGGTATATGCAACCCTGCTATAGAGGGTATATGCAGCCCTGCTATAGAAGGTATATGCAGCCCTGCTATAGAGGGTATATGCAGCCCTGCTATAGAGGGTATATGCAACCCTGCTATAGAGGGTATATGCAACCCTGCTATAGAGGGTATATGCAGCCCTGCTATAGAAGGTATATGCAACCCTGCTATAGAGGGTATATGCAACCCTGCTATAGAGGGTATATGCAGCCCTGCTATAGAAGGTATATGCAGCCCTGCTATAGAGGGTATATGCAGCCCTGCTATAGAAGGTATATGCGCATGCATAAGTGAATGGCAAATCGGGTGGCAAAGTGAGTTTAACGTTGTTTAACGTTATTTAATACAATCAGATAGGACCTTTCTGTTTGGATGTATGGGCTGACAAGGCCAGAAAGTAGGGTTTTTTTGCCACTCAGTAGGCGTTCCCGCATAACTTCCGGGTATGATGATGATGTCACGCACGTACAGTCTATATATTATGACATGCCCAACGGTGATGTTAGGGTTCTTGTGGTTAAATGCCTCATTTGTACCTACAGTATAGGAGTCGGAAGGCTCTCGCTCTCACTTATACGTAGATTGTGAACACATTTCATTGTTAACCACTTAAACCATGCAGTACACTTAGATCTCCCAGAGTTCTATGTACTAAATCCGCTATTACAGTCGTGGCTAAAAGTATTGGCACCCTTGCATTTGCAAAAAACACAACACACAATCGTTTAGATCAGGGGTCTTCAACAGGGGGTCCGGGACCCCTAGGGGGTCCCCAGAGCTACTACGGGGGTCCGCCAAATCTTTGTGATAGGATAATTATTTTAAATTAACAACTTTAACCCTCACATCCCTATTCTGATGAGAACTGTAGCCAAAAATAGCAGATCTCTCAACGCCAAGAGCTTATTACAGTAGATCGGCTAATCTTGGCAAATAGGTTTGCTGTAGAGGTTAAAAAACGATTTCAAGTGGTTAAATGTCTGAAAGAAACACATTACCACGAATCCAACATAGACTGATGACACTGCTGTCAAACAAGTCAATGAATCTATCTATGAAATCTATGATGTGTAGTGGGGGTCCCTGCTTCATGTCTCTCTCAATTAAGGGGTCCTTGGCCTGAAAATGTTGAAGACCCCTGGTCTAGATTGTGCACAGTGAAGGAACATCAAGGTCTCTGGAGATGGACTTGGAGCCTTCAGATTGTCCATGCTTGGCTACGATCTGACCTCTGACCTCCTGACGATTCTCTCCTTTTCATTTGGTCCATGCTCAGTGTGTGACACAACACAGCAGAATGAGGGATTTACTCCATTTAAACTGGGTGGGTTAGTGGTTACTAAAGATTAAAGTCAACTTGGACTCACCGCAGGTGAGTTCCAGGTGAATAGCGCTTGAAATTCAAGTACAGTGTATTTAAGTATGTCTGCAAGTTTCTTTGTAGAATGAGCTAGGATTCTGTATTTATTCTAGTTGTATGTGCAAACCAAATACTGTATGTTTGATGCAACATATGTTTTCAATTGCCAAGCTTCTGGAAGTTCTTTTTTATTTATGTTTTACAAATGCAAGGGTGCCAATACTTTTAGCCACGACTGTAAGTGGATAAGGATTAATAATAAATAGGTGAGACATTTTATCAGGCTTTCTTGAAAGGATTTCCACCAGTACATGGTCAACGAAGAAAGAATGATGAGAGGAATCTGCAGGGACGGATCAGTCTAGGTGTGGTCAGTGCCTGTAACCAGGGACGTGCTGGCCATTGGGAAAAGCGGGACAACTCCCGAACGGCCGGTTCATTCCCGGCCGGTCCAGGCCGGCCATTAGGAAAGAATTAAAAATAAAATGTCGGCCTTTGTTCCATTTTGGGGGCTGGGCGGCCAACAAAGTAAATCGTCACTGTCGGGCAGAAACCTTGTATCTCCAAGTTTCAAATGTATACATTTTTTCGCAAAGCAAAGAGTTAACAGAATTAATTAATATAGTTTAAATGCCCTGAAAATTCACCTTTCAGGAGGCCAGAGTCGGAGGTAGTCATCACTTCTCCCGTAGACAAGGTGAGTTATCCAACGATAACAAAATATTCAAAATATAATAGTCTTAGGTCTGAGAGGCTAGATCTCATCAAATGGTGGTCCGTGGATTATTTAAAAAGGGTTGAAAACCACCGGCCTATAGCTGCTCTGTCCTCTGGTTTATTGTTTACATGCACCACCACAAACTGATTGGAGGAGACCACTTGGACTCTTAGCAATTAAAAGGATTTGATTTCCTATGACTTTAGATTTAGGATTCTAAATGAAGTGGAAAGGGGAGGTGGAAAAATGTTGCAACCTGGAAAGGCCTGCATATTAAGTGCAATGCACACAGGTGAACTCTGAGTCGCTGTCCAGGGTGCTGAAAACATGTATGTATGCAGACTATGCACTGCTTCTAGTTGAATAAAATAATGCTTAGACAGTTCACGTTGAGAATACGGGTTTCCCTGCCAACTATCTCTTACCCAATCACAGCGCAGCCACCCGCCAGGCTATGGGATCATGGAGGATGTGGAAGCATCTGCGCTCCTCGCTGTGCCAGCTGTCCTCTGTCCGCCGCACAACGAGACAGCCAGGCTCGAACCCACAAGGATCCGTGTACAGAAGCTCAGCTGACGATTTGGAGAATCTGGAAAAAGAAGGTATATATGAAGAACAGAGAAAAAAAACATCTAAGATCCCATCTTTTGATTTCTGCAGTTCAGTCGGAGCTGACAGACATGGAGAAATGATGTTCTGTTGAACTGAATAACGGTAGGAGAATAGGAGATATAAAGGTATGTGGTTGGAGAATATTGGCACCGGCTGCTGTACTGGAGGTATTCAGTTTGCCAAGCGCCTGCGGCGAATTCATCTTGGTTGTTCACACCGGCTATTTTTAATTACTCTTTCTTATTGTTTTGTTTTAATTCATCCATACATCAGTGATACGCGCAGTGGTGCAAATTGGAAGCAAATTGTTGCGTGATGCTGGCCTATTAATTAGTCTATAATTATGCATCGAATGCTTTGTGTCAGGCAATTATATATTACCACATCTGCCTGCGCGCGTTCAATGCCAGTGTCAAATAGATAGGCTTATTTTGTGCGTGTGTGTGTGTGTGTGTGTGTGTGTGGTTGCGCGCGCGCGCGTGTGCGTTCGTGCGTGCGTGTTGCCCGTTATGTAAGTGTTATTAAACAAGCTTAATTTTCCTCCGAACATTGTCATGTTCATTATCAGAGATCACTGTGTCTTACACACACCTTGCATCATGATGTGAAATGTTGCATTCAGACGAGGCAATGGCTTTTCCATTACCGTAGGTCTGCTGTGTGTGCATTGATGGTTAATGCAGGGAAGGGTCTGTTTGAGATGGCATCTTAATTGATAGCTTGCACATGACGTGACTTTAGATCAATCGGTCTATAGGCCTACACATTTATCTAGTGCTTTTTTTTTTACCAAGCACGGCTGGTTGCAAATGGAAGAGACATTGAACGTGGATCACTGGCTGGTAATGCATTTTTTTCTGTCAAATATATAGAAAGACTAAAGATTGTCTGTGGCAATGAGACAGAGATGGGTGGGAGGAGGAGGTAGCTTACTGTACTATGCAGAGTACAGCATGTAGTGTGTGATCTGCAGGGGTGTGTGTGTGTGTGTGTGTGTGTGTGTGTGTGTGTGTGTGTGTGTGTGTGTGTGTGTGTGTGTGTGTGTGTGTGTGTGCGTGTGTGTGTGTGTGTGTGTGTGGGGTGTGGGGTGCAGTGTCCCTAATCCTAAGAGTGATGCCCCAGTTAGTGCTGTTGTTTGTTGTTTGATATGATTCACTAATGGCTTATTCATCCATGAGCTGTTAGGAACTGTGTGTGTGTGTGTGTGTGTGTGTGTGTCTGTGTGTGTGTGTGTGTGTGTGTGTGTGTGTGTGTGTGTGTGTGTGTGTGTGTGTGTGTGTGTGTGTGTGTGTGTGAGGTTTATTCTTATTCCACTGGGTTGCGTATGGATGATTTATAGTTTGTCTGGATGGCATATTAGTAGCTCTTTTGTGTGGGTCGTGTGTGTGCTTATGGGGCTGCGTGCGGACACACACACACACACACACACACACACACACACACACACACACACACACACACACACACACACACACACAGTCCTTCCATGCGGTGTGTTCTCTGTGGATCAAGCAGGAGTCAGCAGCTGTCCACTCCTTTCTTATGTATTAACACACGCATGCACGCACACACGCACGCACACACACACACACACACACACACGCACGCACGCACGCACGCGCGCACACACACACACACACACACACACACACACACACACACACACACACACACACACACACACACACACACACACACACGTCAGATAGCACAGCACACATGTACCCTGCACTTGCCCAGGAACAGACATCTGAGGGTGTCAGCAGCTCCTATCTCAAATGTGACATGATTCAGAAGAAGGCACATTCATTCAGCCATCACAGCTACAACACAGAAACACAATGCAGTAAGGTTGGTCTACAAGGACCTTCTGTCTCCAAAAAACATCTACGCTGGATCTGCACACAGCTTTGATCACTGATTTTTTAATGGTTTGGGTGTCAAGACATATTTGCTCCATGGAATAATCAAGGAAAGGACAAATTGATTACAGCACTGCTGGTTCTCAAGGCAGTAGAGGCTCGACTGGGGACCCCCAGGGGTCCTTGAAGGGATTCCAGGGAGTCCCCAGCAAAATGATGAACAGAAGGCCCTATTCTATTCTTCAGCTTTTCAAAGAGAAGTCAAGATTTGTCAAGACTTTTCATTCAGGCATCAAGCATGATGTGACAAAAGACGCTGCGATACAATGAAATGTGTCCACAGCCAATGTCAATTTGGGCGTCCATGACGAGAATGTTTTGTGAAGCACTGCGCTAGAGTAATGACTAAAGTGAAACTGAGGCACATAACAATGATTTATCACATGATGTAACAGCAGTCATCCCAGTACTGTATGTGTGTACTGTATTATTGGGTGTGACGTTAGGAGACCAGACAGAATGGAGCAGACGCTCCTAAACCCATTCATTCAATATTAATGACTGGCCCATGTGAGGAAGCTGTCTGATTCCTTCTGTCTCTGCTTTTTAGTGGGTGTGTCTCGTGTGTGTGTGTGTGTGTGTGTGTGTGTGTGTGTGTGTGTGTGTGTGTGTGTGTGTGTGTGTGTGTGTGTGTGTGTGTGTGTGTGTGTGTGTGTGTGTGTGTGTGTGTGTGTGTGTGTGTGTGTGCGCGCGTGTGCGTGTGTGTGTGTGTGTTTAAGCAGCTGGTCACAGGGTGAGTGAAACACGCTGCCTGGTGGTGGGTGTTTGTCTAGCACACTGACATAGCAATGTGTGTGTGTGTGTGTGTGTGTGTGTGGGTGTGCACGCCCCACATAAACATGCAGACACACGCACATACAGAAATATGTTCTATTATGACATATGCATATCACTGATGCATGTCGTCAGATGAAAAGCCAAAACTGTTACTTTTCACTTTCACTTAAAAAAAAATGCTACTGTAAATAAATACGCAACCCATCTACGAGCTCACAACGTGTTTGTAGTTCGGCTATAGCTATTTTCATGTGACTCTTTAGTATGACAAAGTAGGGCATTCATTTAAGTTGAATTATGGAGATCCCCGACAGCAACCATATGATATTGTTGTAATCTAAAAATAACAATAAATCTAAAAATAACAATAATTCATGTACTGTAAGTCCTTATGAACTGTTCATTTTCTCTGCTTTACAGTGGCAGCACTGGGCTTCTTCCAGGACGATGAATTATCTTAAAAAGAAAAGGTTCAATTCATGATCTGATGTCACAGTAAGAGTAAGAGTCGGCTGCTCTGGGGAGATCGTTGTCAATGCCTATACTAGCCAGAATTATAAACCAGCCCCTATGTACATCAAACATATCTGTAATCTGCCTGTCCACATATTAACCCCAGCATCACATTGGGGTGTGTGTGTGTGTGTGTGTGTGTGTGTGTGTGTGTGTGTGTGTGTGTGTGTGTGTGTGTGTGTGTGTGTGTGTGTGTGTGTGTGTGTGTGTGTGTGTGTGTGTGTGTGTGTGTGTGTGCGTGCGTGCGTGCGTGCGTGCGTGCGTGCGTGCGTGCGTGCGTGCGTGCGTGTGCGTGCCGTGCGTGCAGTGCGTGCGAGTGCATGTTTTTGCTTCCGTTGTTTTGAGTTCTGAACATCCACACAAGGATGCAAAGTTGAATTACATTTCTGTGGGAGTACAGCTGAGCTCAGGGGTCATAACATCAATCTAGCTCAAATGTAAATCAACATACCATCCTCCTCACAGTTTATAAAGTTTATACATTGAAGTGTGCGTGGTGGGCGTGTCTTATTTAATTCAAAGGCGTTGCTGTGGGAAACGTGTGCGAGCTTGATATTAATTTCCTCCGGCGGCTTCAGCTTGATTCTGAGACTCACCAAGCTACAGACTAAAGGCCTTCACTCTCTTCTCGCCCTCCCTGTTTCCCACACACACACACACACACACACACACCCACACGCACACACACACACACACACACACACACACACACACACACACACACACACACACACACACACACACACACACACACACACACACACACACACACACACACAGTCAGTCAGCTGTGTGGGTTTGGCCCCAGCTCACTGGAAAATAGCAACAGCAGTGTTTTGAGACTTTAAATATCAGTTATAGAGTCCAGATTTTCACTTCCGCTCCCTCCCTCCCTCCCTCCCTCCCTCCCTACCTCCCTCTCTCTCGCTCACTCACTCTCTCCCTATCAATCTCCCTTTTCAAGTTCCCCTCTTCCTTCAAGAACACATGGGCATGGTGCTGTCTGTGTGTCTGTTTGTTTGTTTTTTCTTTTCTTTCATTTCCTGGCTCTCCTTCCAGTCAGATAAAGCTCTATGTGTCAGTAGGTAGAGAGAAGCTACAGAAAGCATTGATGCTATTTTTGCGAGATAGGCTATTTCTGCTTCTTTAGCTTTTACATTTTCACCTATAAGGTCATAACCAAAACAGAGACACCCAATTCACCCTTTGTTAGCCTCCTGGTTGGTCCCTGACTGACCAACCAGCAGGCTCTATCTGCCTTGTCCCGCCCTGGTTCCGCCTTTTTTATGTTGAATAAGCTAAAACATAATTTTTGGAGAAATAAAAACATTTAAAAACATGCTGATTCACTATGCTGCCACTGAGCAGCTCCAATTGACTGAAACAAAGTTTGAAATTAGAATTGAGCACACAGAATAACGGTATGAAGCAACTGAATTAACATGGCAGTGGATGGAATGTCCCACTGAATGTCCCACCAAGACACAGCAACCAATTGGTGTGGAGAGGGGCAGGACAATGGGCGGGACTTGACAAATGGTGAATTGAAAGTGATCAGGATATGTCCCAAAGCCAGCATTAACTAATGTTATATACAGTACATACTGTATGTAGTTATACATTAATTACCAGTACGTAGTCCACATACAGTATTTCATCAAGTGCAGGGCTGCTGTCAGAATAAATTGCTTTGCCTTTCTAAGTGTAATAGAAATCATCAGGGAGCCAAGATGGCCTCACACTGGATTAGAGGCCAGTGGCTTTCTGCAGACAGGGGGACTGGACTGCAGAGCTGACAGCTGTCATTCATCCTTCAGAGCTGAGAAACAGTCCTGCTGACAGGCTGTAGCTAAAGAGGTGTGAGCCACACATCACAGTCACCTACATTACGCCAGTTGATCAAAAAGTGGATTGGCATCCGCAATTGGGATGTGAGTTACATGTTTTGATCGATTGAATTGATTGAATATTTTATTAGACAAACATGTAGTACAGCACAACAAGTACAGTCAAAGCTCCCAGTCTAAAAGGAACACAACAAAACGGTCCTTGTTTACGTTGGGGTCCTTGGTTCTGTCAGGGTCATGGACAAAGACAGACAATTCAATAGGGTACACTACAGCATGCCTGATTAAAATTGTGTCTGTACGGTAGCCCCATAAACCAGACTGTCCTTTGAATCAGAAGGCAGGAGGAATCTAGTTTACTAGGCTCTCTGTATTTTACCATAAAGGGATAAATGCAAACTTATGTCAACAGTCAACATGGGGCCTTCGGGCAGGTTTTCAGCCCTGGTTCTGAGTTGTATTCATGTTGAGTTTTTCATATGGTGGACTGAATGGTGGAGAGTGCGTGCTGCTCCTTGACGTTCATGTATGTTTGTGTTATACATTAATTACCAGTACGTAGTCCACCCAGCAAATCAGGCTGCTTTGGCTGATGTTTAGTATGCTAGGCCTTGCTGTGATGTGTATTCTCATGTGGCATGTGCGTGCGTGCGTGCGTGCGTGCGTGCGTGCGTGCGTGCGTGCGTGCGTGCGTGCGTGCGTGCGTGCGTGCGTGCGTGCGTGCGTGCGTGCGTGCGTGTGTGCGTGTGTGTGTGTGTGTTTTTCTATTCGATACAAAGGCCTTCCACTTTCCCGTTCTCATCCCCTGGGAGACCAGGCTGTTTTCCAGTTCCAGGCCTAAGGGCACATGCTGCTGCTGCACCCCACATTATCTCTATCTCTCTCCTTCTCCCCCTCCGCATTTATCTTCATCTGCATCAATCCATTTATCTTATAGTCTATCTTATTCTCTATCTCTATCTCTAGACTAATCTCTGTATCGCTCTTCTCCTCATTTCACCATCCATCCATCCATCCATCAGTCCATCCACTAGGGCATTCACGAATAGTGATTTTTAGTATTTGAATTATTCGACCTCAAAGTATTCGAATAGTCGAATATTCGACAGGACTGTCCAAACTGTCAAATATTAAGTAAGCAAGAGGCGAACATTGTGAAAATAGCCAATCTACATATTTATCTGTGGAACCGAGTCACATTAAATCTTATACCTACAATTCCAAGTGCTTGTCAGGGTGGGGGTCCCCAGTTCAAATAGGTTTATTTTGGGTGTCACAGCCTAAAAAGGTTTGAGAATCCCTGGTTATAGAGCATTAACAAATTCATCCACCAGGGGCATTGACAAAAAAAGTGAATATTCGACTTCGGTGAACAACGTCGAATAGTGACTTTGATATTCGAATAAACTCACCCACCCATCAATCTATCCATCCGTCCATTCATGTCCTCATAGATTTTGAACCCATAGCAGTTAACAGTTTTATTAACACAGTGATGTCTTATTAGGAAAAAGGAAATCATTTACCGAACCCATTCCCAATCTGTTATGTCAATTCAGGCCAGGTCGCCCCTGTGGCTGCAGTGTGCAATGTGTTAATTGAGCTCTGAGCATGAAGAAATGGGTTAGTTTACGGTGTGCACTTGGTCCAGTTTGCTCCAGTAGGGTTCAGCACAGGAAGGTGTGGCAAGTTGTGAATTTCTCTTCCGTCCTTCCAAATCTCTCTCCTCTTTCACCCCCACCCCATTCCCTGCTCCCCCTCTCTCTCCCTCTCTCTCTCTCTCTCTCCCTCTCTCTCTCTCCCTCTCTCACCCTTTCCCTCCCTCTCTCTCTCC